>NW_027206401.1:38396830-38434330 GCF_024711535.1 Dipodomys merriami | reverse complement strand
AAAGAGAATATGTAAATCTTTTCATTGTTCCTATATTCACTTTATATAATTTGTAAAATTATCATCTGGATTCTTAGTTACATTGATGAAATTGCTGTATTCATTCAAATGGTTTATTAATAAATCAGTTCATTTTTGTAAATAATTTACATTTCAGCTATTTCAAAGTACTGCTGAGAATTTGTGGCTCTTAAAAATTCACTTATTTAACATATATTTCCTATATGGTCTATGAGCAAAATAAAAATGTGCCAATAAAATAATTACATATTCATATTATTTTGCTTTTAAATAGGTTAGCCCTCCATAATAATCACATAATAAAAGTAAATGCTTGAGAGATTAAAAAAATGTAAAAATGCTTAGAGAAGAAACCTGCAATTTGAAAAATAAATGGGGGGATAAAATAACATATTTAGTTCACATAAGGAGAAACTGAATGTAAAAATGCAAACATTATTTATATTTTGTACCACAACCTCTTTTCTTGTGCCAGTACTGCGGTTTGAACTCAAAGCCTTGTGCTTGTTTCTCTAACTGGCAAGGCTGACACTCTAGCAATATGAGGCATGCCTCTAGCTCAACTGGTTATTTTAGAAGTAGAATCTCCAGGACTTTTCTTTTTTCTTTTTTTTTTTTATTGTGAAAATACCGTACAGAAGGGTTACAATTACATGGGCAAGATGATGAGTACATTTCTTATCAAGCATTGTTGCCTCCTCCTTTGTTTCCCCTTCCCATCCCTCCCCCGACCCAGCCAAAGTTGTAAAGTTCATTTTTCAACATAACATCTTGTACATCTCATTGTTGCAATGGGTCTACCTGTATCCCTATTTAAACAATTTGTTTTTTCCCTTCCCCTCCACAAATTATACCAACATCAAACACAGTAAAAACAGGGGTTATACCATGGGGGAGGGACATACACAGCAACAAAGTAATTATCTTATGAATATGTTAGAAACAATCACAAGAAAGAAAAAACATTTGAATCCTTATATTGCAGCATTATTTACCATAGCTAAGATATGGAACCAATCCAGATGTCCCTCAGTAGATGAATGGATCAAGAAAATGTGGTATATATACACAATGGAATTCTATGCCTCCATCAGAAAGAATGACATTGCCCCAGTCGTTAGGAAATGGAAAGACTGGGAAAAAATCATATTAAGTGAAGTAAGCCAGGCCTGAAGAAACATAGGTCCCATGGTTTTCCTTATTTGCAATTACTAGTATATGTCTGAGACAAGCAGAAATGGTCAGATAAGTTGATGTTAGGCGAAATGAACCTCTCCAGGACTTTTCTACTTGGGCTGGCTTCAAATTGTGATCCTATGGATCTCAGCCTACTCAGATCCTACCTACTAGTATTACAGAAATGCACAATTAGTGCCTCGCCTACAGCATTTTAAACAGAATTTTACATTCAATGAAAATATTTTTCTTTCATTCTTTTTTTAAGTATCAACAGAGAAGATTGCATTTTTTTAAACAAAGAACTAGCATACTAATTAGAGACATAGTTATTAATCCTTAATTAAAAGTAAATCTGTTCCAATGCAAACCACCGTCAAATCCTGATTTATGAGTACAGACTGAGAAGTACAAATGAACAGAACTAGTTCTAAGATAAAATAGTAGTTTGGTAGCATTTCACAAAACAATGCATTCATGAATTGACTTCTCAGTCTCTGAAGAGAAATGAAAAAAGTAGGAAGGGAGTAAGATTCTTACCTGTGCAACATATGCTGAATCTGATATGAGTGAGAAACTGTCCATCTCCCCTCGGCTGATGTAAGTTTGCAGTAAGATGTTAATTTTCCCATAACTATTTTCTACTCCTCCAGGAGCTGATAGTTCACAGAAATTGTTTAATAAGGCATCTAGTTCCTCTATTTCCTCCTCTCTGACCTAGAGGAGATAACATTTTCGTAACAATATGATCTGATTTGTTGAAAATTTCATATTTAAAAAAACCATAATGTATGTTTTAAAGTTTCTATTAAGTATGACATACTTCCTTTTGTATAAGTAAAGCCTAGAATTTTCCCTTAGGAAGTTACAAAATATAATAAAACCATCTTGAAGCTGGTATATTTACAATTTGATTATTTTATCACCAATATCCAACTTGCCATGAAAATCTGATATGATAGAAAAATTAAATTATCTCACTTCATTATCCTTCAATTGATATCTCATTTTTTATTGGCCCAGAGTCAAAACTCTGCCCAACTGGATTAGGAAAAACTTTATTATCTTTAAATGTATTCAGTGCAGTCATATATTTATATGGTATAATATATTTATAGCTTAAATCTATGAAGTACTATGTATCAAAGCACTGAATTTTCCATTGTTAATATTAAATTATGAGTATAGAAATATTTAGACCTAACTTTGAATCATACATGTATTTTAAATTTTATTAGGAATAAGCCAGCATACTATATTATTCAATACTTTCACTACTGAAAAACTTATATAAATTATTTGATTTGGAGTAAATGCAAAAAATGATATCACGTATAGAACAGTATATATAATATTCTAGGATAGTAGATATTATTGATAATAGAACATTGCTGATGTCAAAAGTATTGTGTCATTTAGTTTGTAACCAGTAACAAAATTTAATTATAAGCTTCTATTAATGAATGGACTGGACTATACACCTCTGATTAAAACTTCTAATAGTATTACCTTAATTTGATCAAATTCTTCAGCTTTGGAGACGATAGCGAAGATGTCACCTTCTGTTTTGTGAGCATCAAAGAGTTCATTGAAAGTCTACCAAAGTAAGTGTAATATTTGATTAAAATTTAAAGTCTAACAATTATAAATGTCATACAAATCACATACACTTAAACACAGGCCTAGACAATGTACACAGTTATGCACACAACGTAGTATCCTTGTTGTATAAACATCAATCATCACATTCATCAGAGGCTGAAAAGCACTCCTAAATCATAGTGGAGAACCTTCAGAAATAAAAAGATAAAAAGATAACTATTAATTGAAACTTAGATAGATATTTAGATATTAGATATCTAATAATTTTTTGGTCTTTGCTTTGAGCATGATTAACCAGTTCTAAGCTGATGATATATCATAGAAATCTCAGAGGGGAAAAAAACTACAAAATATGTAACACAAGGATTCTAATAAATAGTGAGAGCATATGGAAAATCATGAAACTAACATATAAAAGTCAGACAAAGGTAAAACAGGAATAGAATTCTGGAGAAAAGTCACAACAACAGCAAAACCTGACAATAGGTCTAGCATGAAGTTTGGCAGCATTACGCTAAGAAGTTAGAAAAATGAGAAAACTTACGTAATGGAAAAAAAAGGTAGATGTTGAATAGGTGATAGAATGCAAAGTGTTGGGTGGAGAACCACCTGATAACAGTTGTAAGGTAACATATGTTAAATTTTCTTTTTATTTATAAAAATAGTAGTGCTATGAAAATAAATATAAGATCTATGTTGGAAAAATATGGAAAAATAGTAAGTACATAGAGATATTTTCTAAAACCTACTATATGTATAAGTAACCATTAAATGGGCTTAAAACCTAGATATCATGTAATTTTCATATCAAATATGGATTTTTTTGAGAAATCTCATTTGAAGGTTCTATAGAAATGATTTGTATTTTGTCATTTTAAATACAATTGTTAAGTACTAAAGTAAAAATGAAAATATCAAAAATGTTAAAAATATGGTGATACAAATAGAATAAAGAAAGTTCACCTTAACTACGATCTCTTTCTTGAAAACTGAGTCTTCTCATAGATGATCACATATTGGTAGTGACATGTATGTAAACATACATGGCACCTCATCATACACAGGGTGACTTTTGTGTGTAAGTCGGTACTAAGATTTTAACTCAGGGATTCATACTTGCTAGACAAGTGTTCTATTATTTGACTTTACATCCCAGACCACAAATAACATTTTAATATCAACTTCTAAGCTGGATAGGGTGGCACATGCCTGTAATTCCAGCACTCGGGAGACAGACAGAAAGATCATTTAAACACAAGAAAAGTAAAAGAATAACAAAAAGCAAAAGTTCAAGCTGTAATTGTGTGAACAAAATTATCCTTGAACATTTCTTAAATTATTCAAAACTAGGTTGATCTTGTATTTTTATACTGTCTTCAACTCATCTTCAGTGTTTCTTAATAACATGAAATTGTTTGACTCTTTATTCAAGAATGTCATTACGCAATCACCTGCTACTTAAAATCAATGAGGCATTCATTCCTTGAGACATACCAATATGCTTCAATGGTTTCAGGTGTGGGAGTTTCTAAGTCTTGGGATATTGTCATTCAAAATGATAGAGGGCTCTTACTAGGTACAGTCATATTTTCCTCTTGTTATTGAGCATATACTGCTGAATTTATATAGTTTGAATTCATTCTATTACCTGCTTTTGCTATTTTGCATTATTAACATATTTTGAAGTTAGACATATTGGCATCTAAGAAGAAACATGTTATATTTGATCAGCATAATACCTCAATAGTGTTGTATTTGATATAAAAGTGGCTGGCAGTTCTGCCCAAATCAGTTGAGGAAAAATATCCAGTTCGTTCTTCAAAGCGAATCATCTGAGCCTTGTCAAGTTTTCGTCCAACTTCAATGACTAACTGTTCTCGATGCTTTCTTAATGTTGGGTCAATCTATAGGAAAGAAATACAAACATTTGAATTCTTTAGAGTCATCATATGCAGATGTACATATTCATAAAGATTATATTTTATTTCTTACAAGTTTTAGACCATTTCTTAGTTTTTTATGTTTGAAAAGTGTCACCTACTCCCTCATTTTCTCCCAATTTTTCCCTTTCTGGTCCCCTTTCCCTCCAAATTGTATAGCTCATATCCGACACAGTGTCTAGTGAGTATCACTGCTGAATTGATTTACCCTTTGTCCCACCATTTCCATTTCAGTGTTTCCCCTTCCCCAAATCAGATAAACAAGTTAAAGAGTACAGAATTAACAACTGGGACAAAAGGGAATAAGCCAAAGAAAAACAAACAAAAATAACTACAAACAGTACAACAAAACACCCCCTCTTGTTTCCATATCTTAGGAGTTCATTTTGGTAAGTATCATTTTGATATGATCATAAACACGTAGCTATTAAGCCCTTGTGATCCTCTCCTAAGAATATCCTCCTTTGGTCTCATTGTAATGTCACCCCTTTTAAAATTAGAAAAACATTTCATTAAAGAGCATCTGAAAAATTCACTAAATTACCAATCTCACATTGTCTTCAGATACCAATGATCGATCTCTTTTTTTTTTGTCAGTCATGGGGCTTGATCTCTGGGCCTGGGTGCTGTCCCTCAGCTCTTCAGCTCAAGGCAAGCACTCTACCGCCTGAGCCACAGTGCCACTTCTAGTTTTCTAGTGGTTTACTGGAGATAAGACTGACTTTCCTGCCCGGGCTAGCTTTGAACTGTGATCCTCAGATCTCAGCCTCTTGAGTAGCTAGGATCACCGCGTAAGCCACTGGTACCTGGCTATCAATACTTTTAATTATGAAATTCTCATATGGACTTATAATATTTCAAATTGTAAGTATTGGAAATCAGATATAAGAAAAAAGTATCAGCTGGGCTATGGTAGCTCAAGGCCAACATGGTAGAAAATCTGCCAGATTCCTACTCTAAAATAATCAGTAAAAAGTTGGGCTGAAAGTACGGCTCAGGTGCCAAGTAAATTCAAAGCCCTAAGTTCAAAGTTCCAGTACCATAGAGGAACAGAAAGAGGCAGAGAGGAAGATGGAGAGAAAGGGAGAGAAAAAGAAAGAAACATGCTGCTAAACTAAACAAGAATTTTAAATAATTAAACTACACTCATATTTTATTAGTCAATTGTAGAAGTGATGTCAAGAATGTTTTTTCCTCACAACTCAAGATGCATACAAGAAATACAAAGATATCCATTTCAAAGAATAATTCTATTGTTCTAATACTTTCATAATTGCTGCTGGAAAAATAAATTTTTCCTACAATAAAAATAGAAATAAAAGATGAAGTTGTTAATTAAGTTTTGTATAATTTTGAAACTATTATTTGTATTAGTCTATTTCTAATAAGAAATTATAATACTTCATATAACTTATAATAAATATTCTTGTTGCCATGACCTATATGTATGTAAAAATATTATGTACAGACATATACTCCTATGAGTGTACATGTGTCAAATCTTTAAGACTAATTTCTAGTTATGAGCAATATGGTAAAATAGGTAAAATAGGTCCTTTTATGAGGAGTAAATAAAACACAAAACACTTTAGAAATCTATTGTTAACACATTTTATCATTTATTTTATAAAAGCTAAAAAAGCTAAAATCAGAAATGTGCCTTTGAGAATAATATCAACAAATATAAACTTAAAAATATTTATGTGATACCCTGTTTGTATCAGGTTTTGTTTTGAAAAACATTTTTTAAAATTATAAATTACAAACCTATTAATGTTAAAGTACTGGATCTGTGTTCATTCATAAGACTTTTGATGAATTGATAAAATCCAAACAGTTTTGTTTGGACATGGAAGGCACATCTATAATCTCGGCATTTGAGAGGCTGAAGCAGGAAGATTTTGTTTAAGATTAGCCTGGGCTGCATGGGAAGAACCTTTCTCAAGATAAACAGATAAATAGACAGAAAGATAGAAAAACAAATATATAAAAATTTAAAGGATGAATATTCTCAATTGTAAAGGTAGTAATCTATGTACGCTAAAAGAAAAATAAATCACTTCATATTGGGAAATAGCACAAAACTCTTTCTCTGTACCGTTGAGCTACATAAAATTGACTCCTGAGAATAACCTAATATTAAACAGTAATATGTATGTTTATTTTATTCCAAGATTTAGATGACTTAGTACATGAAAACATATGTTGTATTTTATTTTTCTGTAACCCTTTCATAATATTTTTTTACTATCTAACAATATCCATATATATTTCTTTTTTTTGGGGGGGGGTCCAGTCGTGGGGCCTGAACTCTGGGCCTGGGTGCTGTCCCTCAGCTCTTCAGCTCAAGGCTAGCACTCTACCACTTGAGCCACAAAGCCACTTCCGGCTTTTTTCCTTTTGCTTATGTGGTGCTGAGGAATCGAACCCAGGGCCTCAGGCATGCAAGGCAAGCGCTCTACCACTGATCCACCTTCCCAGCCCAATGTCCATATATTTTTAATGAGAATATTCAACATGAGACTTTAAAACAGGTAAGGTTATTGGATATCATACACCTATGTTTCATAACAGATTATATGGGCTATAAAATAATATATCCATTAACATTAAATGGAAAAAATTGTAATTTTGAGTTTAGTATCAATAATTTTGATCTAACACAAGTGACTATCCACAGGCTAGTGGTGAACTAGTGTTCTCATTAAGGCAAAACCAGATTTTATCTGTAATTAGGAAGCATTTACAGTTTATAGGCAGAGACCTAAAGGAAAGACAGATCATACAGAATCTGTAAGCCACATGGGCCAAAACAACTACAAAGTTTGTAGAAAGAGTGATGATCATGTGGATCTAATTCTCAGTCTATGTATCTGCACTCAATCCTGAAACTGATCTCAACCTCTAAACTGTTAAGATAATAATTCATTAATGCCTACTTCAGTTCAAAATAAGGAATGAAAAAGGACCTGATAACAGAATGTAACATTAAGACTATAATAAAAAATTGTTTCTTTCTTAATATCTGGTTTATTCTAACATTGTATTTACCATAGTTTAAAAAGTCAAAGCATATTAAATAGAAGTATATGTGAAAATGTGGATAATAAAATAAATATGACCTTATTAGTATCTATGGGAAGAGAGATTTAAATAAGTAAAATAATTACAGGGGGCCAATTTATTTTTCCTTACTGTTTTCTAAAAATGATTAAATATCTTTATTTTTCATCCCAGTGTCTAACTCCTTTCAGATGAGGCAACAGTAGCAAATATTTATCTTCACATCACGAAAAGATTACAAAACCCAAAATATAGGTTGAGTTGTTTTTCTTCTAATAAATGAGTTTTCTACCTGATAAGCTTTGTGACTGATGCCATATACTAATGGATTTGCTCTCATCCGCACATAGAGGTAAGTGTAACTTATCCACTTCACTGCCTCTTCCACATTAGTGACTGTTCCCAGAGCAATCTGCAAATCAGAAATACAGAAATTAATGTGTTATAGGCAAACATGAACATTACAGCAAAGATCACTTTGTCACAAGTTTTTACTTCTCTAATTTAAATCAGTTCTGTCTTGCATAACTGAAAATAACACCTTAGAAATACCATCTTTTAAAACTGAACTTTGAAAAATTATGGTACCTAATTATTTTTCCCTATATAAAGTCTAATTCTACAAAGCTTTAAGCACATTCTTGGAATGTCAGGTTTTTTTTTGTTTTCCTATCATTTCATTCACTTAATTTAATTTTACTGAAAGTTTAAAATCTTAAAGTGTACTAGAATAAAGCTAACAATATATCAGTATTTTTACCCTTCTTTAGTCTGATTCTATACCTGGTCACTGCCAAAATACCAGTAGATACATTATCTTTTGCCTCTAAAGATACATTTATAGGATTGATAGTATAAATACAATGAAAAATACAATATTTCTATATAGAAACAATGTAGACTTTACTGATATATATATATGTATTACTATACATGTCTTAAAGTCCTACTACAGAACAATTGTAATCAGGTATTTGTATATTTAAACTATGATAAGCACTAGATGATTCCTTAGATTAAATCCGGAAAAGAAATGCAAAGTTCAGTATAGCATTTTCATGCAGCCTAGTGATATATTAAATAAAACAAAAGGATAATGATTTAAAATAGTAATAGATAACTGTAATAGAAGAATTATTGGACAATAATATTAATTTTAATGAGGTGCTTTATTAGCAATGGATCTATAGAAAATAGCAAATATCTTTCAGTAAACATGTTTGTCCTGCTTTATATATTCTAATTTGTGAAACCTGGTAGATGTATTTTTCTTCCTGGACTCTCGAATGAAAAATGCATTGTCTACTGTTTTTAGCCAAGAAAAAAGATGTTTGAATTTAAGGAGAAAAAAGGAAGAAAAATGCCATGAATACTAGTATGAAAGTAAATAAAAATCTTTATAGCTACTTTAGTTGCTCTAAATTTCAAGTTTTATGTAACTAACATTATGAAATATGTGAACTGCAGATGAGCTGGGGTTATAGCTCAGTGGTAGAGTTTGTGCTTAATATGAGTTCAACTCCTGGGTTCAATCTCTAGAACCCAAAATATCCAAACCAAACCAAGAGAAGATAAAAACAAACAATAATCCATCTGTGAAAAATAAGATGAGACAGAGCAGCTGGGATGTAGCTCAGTGAAAAACTAAAGAGATAGAGCAACATATAATTATCATTATAGTGTATTACAGTATTTATTATTTAAAGACAAAAGACCAATGTTTAAGAAAAGACACAAGATTCTGTCTATTTAATCCTAAATTTCTACTTGTTTTATTTACAAATGAGTAAGCCATCCAAAATACAAGTAAATGTGTAAATTTACTAAAATATAAGCCATAAGTTTTCCACAAAATGAAGAGCAGCAAGAATCAGACTTCAGACGATTTAGCAGTTGTGTAACATTTCCTAAAGATATATAGACAGGAGAGTCAAACAACTTCTATTCTGCTTAGGTAAATGAAAATATTTGATAAAATAGCTAAAAATCTAAATTTTTCCTATGTGCTAATCTAGTATGTGACAAAAAATTGTTATGTGTATATGAAATGTTAGATCTTTATTCCCTTACGATCTTATGCTGTAATTTTTATAGTGATCTGTATTCTCTGACTTCATCATTATTTAAAAATAATGTCACACAGTTTCAAAGAAAAGAATATAAAGGATAAAATAAGGTTGTTCTACTTTTTTGTTTTGCATAACAATTAGCCAGTTAAATACAGTTTTTTTCCCTACAATTTTGGCTCATTTTATTTTTATTATTATCTTTAAGTAGTTGTACAAAGGTGTTTCCATTTTACAAAGCAGTTTATGAATTCAATATATCTTGATCAATGTCACTTTGTTCAATATTCTCATCCATCCCTCCCTTCGCTCTTCTTAATTTTTTAAGATATACACTGGATTTTTGTTTACACTTTCCCTCTTTTCCTCTTCATTCAACTTGCTCTAATTTTCAAAATCAATGTTGGCTAAGTTAAATATTACCCACTGCTACTAGGAATAGAATTAAAAGAAAGAAGGAAGCAGTACCAAAGATTAGATCAAGTAATGAAAGTCTTCTAATCATCCTTGAAGAGAGAAAATTATCCAGAAAAATAAATGTAAATTTATGATGGCATGATTTATTTTGAGGCTAATCCTTGAATGCCATCTAGTGACAAAAAACCCCCAAAATTTCCTTGTAAATATCTGCTGTCACCTAGTGGTTACTTAACACAGGAACCTTTTATTTAAAAAAAGTATTTTTTCATAATATACGTGAAATTTATTGTCAATAACCATATAGCAAGTCAGCTATAAGCCTACATACCACATAAAATCCAATGTATATGATAATGACCCCAGAGTGGTCTCTGGCCTAAAGAAGACTCTTAGTCATGGAGGTGAAACATGAAACCAATTAAGATGATGTGTATGAACCCAATAGCTATAGGGCCTAGCATGGAATGCGTATTTAAATAGTTTTAAAGAAAACTCATGACACAAAAGTGGCTTTATGCTGTATTAAAGAATATAAAATATCCTCCACATTTTACGAGTTAGAAACACAATTCGAGTTAGAAATACAACTAAAGTATCAATTCATATCTAACTCATCTATCCAAACTTAAGGTTTTCTTGTTTATTTGTGTTGTATATAAAGTGGTTGAAAACCTGTAAAAAGAAACTAAGTAAATTTATAATCATAAGTATGTAGTACAAATAAGTATATGGCTATGTATATTTATATAAAAATTGTTATAGGGGATTTATGGAAAGCATTTATTTATCCAATTAAGATTTCAATGTAGGCTGTGAGGATGAATGAGCTGAGGAAATATCACAGCAAGTGATGCCATACCACAGCTTTGCACTGATTGGGCACAGATATTTTCAGAACAATCCAGGGAGAGTAACCTTATTTTATGAATGCAACAATTTGCACTTAGCAAGTGAAGTGAGGAATAGCTTTTCAGGGCAGACCTGTGCTGGGGAGTAACCTTTCTTGTCCTGACAGTGGGGAGCCAAATGTATCTTATCCTTCTGCTGGATGCTTCTGTAGAAATTAAACATTATTTCCCAACATCACTGCACTGCATCTTTGTGTCTTTGTCTTCCCTTTTGGATTATGTGTTTGCTAGCAGAAGACGTGCATTGTGAGTGCCTTTTGTTGTTGTTCTCTAAAAAGACATAAGTGAAATCTCTATAAGCTGTTTAAGAAGTACTTGATAGGGCTGGGAAGGTAGCTCAGTGGTAAGAGTTCTTGCCTCGTGTGCATGAGGCCCTGGGTTCAATTCCTCTGAATCACATAAGCAGAAAATGCTAGAAGTGGTGCTGTGGCTCAAATGGTAGAGTGCTAGCCTTGAGCTGAAGAGCTGAGGGACTGCGCCCAGGCCCTGAGTTCTGGCCTCATGACTGGCAAAAAAAAAAAAAGGAAAAAAAGAAGTAACTTGATATAGGACTTGCATACTATAAGTAGGATATAATTGTAAATATTATATATACTTACTTCAGGTTTATATTCTACTTAATTTCAAAAATTAAGTCAACATTAAAGAAAGGATTTGAAAGTTGTAAAATACAGAATGATAAATAAAATGTCATGAAAACAATGAAACTTCATTTGAATGATATGTATATGTATGTATATATATATATATATATATATATATATATATATATATATATATACACTTTAAATTACAAAAATGTTTATTTTCTTAACCAGTTAAGATGCCACCTTGGCTTCTGAGATACGTTATTTAAATCTTAAAGTCACACACACATGTACACACACACACACACACACACACACACACACACACACACACACACACACACACACACACACACACACACATATACACAAATTATACTCTAGCCCAATTTAAGAAATCATAGTTTAATGACAATGCTCCTCGTGAAGACTAAAATGTACTTGTGACTTTAAAGTATCACTATCCCACAATACTGTGAAATTTATGTAATCATTTAATCTCAATTAAAAATTATTAAACAAAAAAGAAATCATAATTTATGTAGCTAAGATATTCAAATGACTTACTGTAAAGGAGCTATATGAACCTTGTATGTCTTTAAGACTTCACTTAAAACTTTATAAAAGTGAAATAAAGATATTCATTACCATTATTGCTGTTTTCCTCATTTGTATTATCTGGGTTGGATTTTGGTTTATAACAAAACCTCATAGATTAAAAATATCATTAAAGAGATGAGGTCTTGTTGGTCTTTGCATCAACATTTATCCTGCTGACAATTAACCAACCATAATGACAGACTAGTTTCTCTTATGCATGAAATACAATGCATTCCTAAATGCTGCAAAACGGCAACCAATTCAAATTTTATTTTATGATTCTATTTTGACCTTTTATTCATGAGAACTTACCTCTGCATTTAGGTTATCTGCAAGGCTTTCCAGAAACTGACTCTCAATTGGGTTTTGTTGAGTGAGCAAAGTCAGGTAATGGCTGAGTTTATCATGTGTTGTTATAATGATTCCTTCTCCAAATTTGTCAAATTGTGGTCGTCCAGCTCGGCCAAATATCTGCATGACATCTAAAATTCCAAGGTCAACAAAGGAGCCTCTTTTTGCAGCATATATTTGTGTTCCCTAGATGAGAAAAAGTTAATAAAATTTACATAAACACACACAAATATAATCCTGAAGTGCTGAATAGTGAAATTGGGCAAATATGGCAAGATCTCAAAAGTGTACTTTAACTAATCCCTTCATCATCTGTGATAGAGTTAAATTTCTCAATATAAACTGGATTTTTACTGAGGAAAATAATTCTGGTCTTGCATAAAGATAACATTTAAAGTCAATGCAACCAACCATACCAAAGTATTTTTCTAAAGAAATCAATCCAGTGGTTTCTTTTAAAACACACACACAAATCCATGTGCAAAGGAAAGTAAGCCCCTACCTTAATAATAACAGCATGAGCAGGAAGATTGACACCCCAGGCTAACGTGGCAGTACAGACCAGGACTTTTATATGCCCATTAGAAAACAAGTTTTCAACTAAATTTCTGTCCTGCCGAAGCATTCCTGCATGATGAATACTAAAACCATCTGGGAATAATTCTCGAACTTGCTTATTTCTTGACTTCTGTACCTAGAGTAGGCATTAATAAAACATAAAAGTATTATTTAGTATGTAAAAATAATTATTATTTAACATATCTGTTAAATTAATATAAAGTTATTTTTAAGATATGATTCTTAGTTTATAATGTTTTATATAAAACACATTTAAAAGTTTTCTGTTATGTATCCTAAAAGTAGACAATAAAACATGATGCAAAATTAGAATCAAAGTGAACAGCTTCTCTCCATTTAGTTGCCCCTTCTTGCAATCAATCAATCAATCAATCAATCAATCAATCAATGTTACCTGCTTCTTACCTTTCCAAAAATATTACCCTAGAAATAACCATAAATGTGTGTCATAAACTTTTAAAAAAAAGCTTTAAGTAGTTGAACAGAGGGGTTTAATTCAACATGTCAGCATATGAGACAATCCATCTTAATCAATTCTCATCCATCTCTTCCAAACCTCCAACACCCTTGGTGTGTCAGGACTTTTAAGAGGAATGGCTATAAAAAATAATCCTATCTTTAATTTCACACATTGGCCTAATTTTACCATCTCTAATTTCACAGTACCAATTATAATGTTTAACTGGGAGACTTTCCCTTTTGATTTTACTGAGATACCCTATGGCTCTCTTTGGCCTTTCCTCATTTTAATGAACCAACTCTCTTCACCTCAGGTGGTGTTCATGGAGATTTTGATGGGAACATACTGATCATGTCTTTTCTTTTTAATTTAAATTTTGTTGTAAAGGTGATATAAAGAGGGATGACAGTTACATAGGTCAGGTAATCAGTATATTTCTTTTTCAACAGTGCTACCCTCTCTCTTATTTTCTTCCACTTTTTCCCCTCCTAAGTCCCTCTTCCCTCCCAAGTTGTATAGATCATTTCTAACAGTGTCTTGTGAATATCACAGCTGAATTGGTTTACCCTTTGTCCCACTATTTCTGATTCCCCTTCCCCTCCCCAAATCAGATAAACTTATATACAAGACAAAGCATAAAAAATACAAACCAGTGACAAAAAGGAATAGACCAAGTGGGGGAGGGTGTGGAAGAAAAAAGACTGCGAGCTGTACAATAAAAACCTTTTGTTTGTTTCCATTTCTTGGAATTTTGATAGCTTTGTTTTATATGGTCATATGCACATAGCTTTGGAGCCACTGTGATCCTCTCCTAATAATATCCTCCTTTGTTCTCACTGTGTGAATGCTTAGAGTGCTGTTTATATAAACACAATTATATATTACATAATTATATAATTATCACAATATAATTCTATGCTTCCATCAGAAAGAATATTACCCCATTCATAAGGAAATGGGAAGACTTGGAAAAATTATAATAAGCAAAGTAAGCTAGACCCAAAGAAACATAGACTGCATGTTTTCCCTCATTTGTAATAACTAGAATATGTATATAATTTACAAGTAAATCCAATGGATAGTAAAAGACAAATAATTATATATATATACATATATATGTGTGTGTGTGTGTATATATATATATATATATATATATATATATATAGTTATTTATGAAATGCATTTGTTCAGGTATATGTTCTTTAGTTTTACCTGAGTGCAGACATGTGATTTGGTACACTTATCTGCAATCTGTGTTAAGTGTCATAGCAGATCTTACTGAAAATTCACTGGTACCTACTATATATTAGAAAAAATATTCTGCAAAATTAAATATTATAGATTAACGTTATATAAAATGTTTCTGTAGACAAAGCTTTTATTTTCTATCTCTTTCTATATATCTATTGCTGAAAATCCTCAACAATTTAAGAGTTTTTAAAGTTTTATTCATTTTTTAAAATAAATGTTATATTGGCAAGGAATGAGATTTTCAAGAAACTAGAGTTCTAATCCAGATTGCCACAATGACACAACTTTTTTTTTATGCCAATCCTGGGATTTGAACTCAGGGCCTGGACGCTGTACCTGAGCTTTTGTGCTTAAGACTAGCACTATAACACTTGAGCCACAGTTACGCTTCGGCATTTTTGGTTGTTAACTGGAGATAACAGTCTCACTGACTTTCCTTCCTACTCTGGCTTCAAACTGTAATCCTCAGATTTCAGCCTCCTGAGTAGCTGGGATTTCAGGTATGAGCCACCAATGCATAGCTTAAGTCACAACTTCAAATTACTAAATTAAAAATAGCTAACTAGAAAGTGCTATAAGAAAACAGTACTTCATGAAATGTACAATTATAAGACTATAATAGATTAGCAAACTCCCCCATCTAGTGGCCAAGCAGATAAATAGCAATGCTTTCATTTTGAGCTTATATTAGAGTTGTCAATTTTTTCTTTTCTTTTCTTTTCTTTTTTTTTCGGCTGTGGGGCTTGAACTCTGGGCTTGGGTGCTGTCCCTGCACTCTTCAGCTCAAGGCCAGGGCTCTACTGCTCAAGCCATAGCGCCACTTCCGAGCTTATTAGAATCCACAACAAAACACATACTTAATGATTGTCTTCTTCAAGTTTAAAAAAGTGCATTCTTATTTTACTTTTGTACACTGTAATCAGCCTGTAAAATCATTTTACAGTACACTGAACAAGTTCCTGCATTTGGATCATACTGTGTTTGTCTTAATTTGTTTAGACTGTATACAATACTGCTGGTCTGCTTAAAGCAACTTTTATGAACACAAGAAAACTTTAGCATAAAGTCTATTATAGAATATTTGCTAAGAAATTAATTACAAATTAATATGTCTTCTCTAATGTTCAAGAGTAGACACCTCAAGACAATAAAAGAACAAACTAAAAACTATTGCCTAGAGCTGTCCTGTGATTTCACATGGTTGCCCTCTGTGGACCACATACACTGGAATATTATTTTATATGGGGTTATTTTATATGGGGATAATGGCACAGAAAGAAATTAAAAACAGGAAGCTTATAACTACCTTAAGAATTTTCTCTGAAGTCAGCAAGTGGATCAGGAGTATTGATACCGTGCTGACAAGGTAGGTTGACATGCAACCAGATGCCATGGACACCAAGATTTTGTATAGACATGGTCTTTGTGAGAAATTAAGAAGCACTTAACAGGCAGTTATTTCTATTTTAATATTCTGTGTATTGTTTACAGATATGTGACTGTGACCACAATCTTGTTGGTTATTCTTAATTATCTTTGAATCTGAATATCACATTTCTAGTCTGGTCTAGTTCATAATGTAAGTACACTACAATCTTCGGGATGAGGCTTAAGGAATACACACAAAAAAATCATAGGCTTAAATGATTATATAACAAAATTAACTATTTTCACTATTTATTTCACTATTTATTTATATTATGGTTTTAAATATTTATAAATATTTATCAAGTTTGAAACTATTGCCAGGATATCAAACAGATGCTTCATACTGAAATGAAAACATATCAACCCTCCCCACAAGACAAACAAACCATCAACAACCAGATAACCCTGTGCTACTTCTTTATAACAAGCACTCATCTTTAACCTTTTATTTTTTGTCATATCAAAACTGTTACATAGGGTTGGGGTGGGGGAAGTAGCTCAGTATAGAACATTTGCCAAGCATGTATAAAGCCCTGGGTTAGATCTCTAATCCCCCCACTCTTCCTACTCTCTCAAAGAAAGAGATAGAGAGAAAGAGAGGGAAAAAAGGATACTATATAAATTGAATCTAATAATGTATAAGCTTTTTGGACCAGTTTCTTTCACACAGCTTAAATTGCTGAAATGTCTTTAAGACCCACCCAAGTTTCTGAATACATTAGTGTTTCATTCCTTTCTATTATTGAGTAGCACTCATTGGTATGGATGGCTATATCACAGTTCGGTAATCTAATTTCAAATTGACTGGCATTTGGATTACTTCCAATTTGGGTATTCATAAGCCAAGTTTCTAGGATACATATGTTTCTGTGTGTGTGCACATGCATGTGCAACAGAGAAAAAGGAAGACTGAGAGAATATAATTTCATTTCTCTAGTAAATAGCAATACTGGAGCTGTTATATGGTTATATGGTAAATGTATGTTAAACTTTACAGAGTGGCTGTAATACTTCACATTTACATCCGTAATGATGAGAATTCCAGTGGCTTCATGCTTTACTGTAGAATATCACATTTTAAATTGTAATTGTCACAGACCTGGATCATGTTTTAATTTACATTTCCCTAGGTGAGGTTAAAAGCCTTTCTGTGTTTTTTGATGAGCTTATTTAGTTGCCCCTCAAATTAATCTAATAAACAAAAGATTAAGGATCAAATTTTTTCCAGAAAGATATTTGCAGAAAGATATATATATATTTTTTTGTATTTCATTGTTGCCACCTCCTTTGTTTCTCTTCCAATTTCCTCCCCCCCCCACCAAAGTTGTAAAGTTTGTTTTTCGACATAACGTCTTGTACATCTCATTGTTGCAATTTATCTATTCAGAAGACAACTGGATAATCTGAGATTATTTCATGTCAAGAAACCTCATATTCATTGTTTTATTTATACTAAATTATGTGCATCCTTTTTGTGTGTTAATATGTGTGCATGTGCTGGTACCAGTGCTTGAACTCAGTTCCTGTGTTCTTGCTTGGCTTTTCACTTATGGCTGGGCTATGTATCTAGCTAGCTAGCTAGCTATAGATATTATAAATAACTAGATATTCTATAGTTATCGGGATAGATATTCTATATCTATCTTTATATAAAGATTTTACAACATTTAATATAGATTCATTTCTTATATATTATCTTTTTCTTTTTGGTCAGTCACAGGTCTTGAACTCTGGGCCTGGGCGCTGTCCCTCAACTCTTCAGCTAGCATTCTACCACTTGAGCCACAGCATCACTTCTGGTTTTCTGGTGGTTAATTGGAGATAAGAGTCTCACAGATTTTCTTCCCCAGGCTGGCTTTGCACAGCGATCCTCAGATCTCAGCCTCTTGAGTAGTTAGGATTACAGGCGTGAGCCACTGGTGCCTGGCTTATATATATATATATATATATATATATATATATATATATATATATATATATATATATATATATATATATATATATCAAAGCTCCTTTAGAGTTGTAGGTAAGCTCCCTTCTCCAAACTAGAACGCTCTTTTGATACACTAGACTCCACCATATGCTTACGCTCCATCTCTAATTATCAGAGGCATCTCAAACTCAGCATTACGCTCCATCTCTAATTATCAGAGGCATCTCAAACTCAGCATTACGCTCCATCTCTAATTATCAGAGGCATCTTAAACTCAGCATGTCCTAATAAACACATGACCTCCCTCCAAACGGATCCCAATCTACCATTCTCCTCTTTTTGTGACCAAGCTACCCTCTCAGCAATGTAAAGTAGTCAGACACCTTTTAGAAATCAGAAACTTCCTAATCTTTCTTCCAAATCCTCCATATTCCATGAACCAATTCCAAATGATATTTTCCAAATATTTCCCAATATATTCACATTTCTAGCTGGTTTCCCAAGATATGGATTTATTTTACAAACAAAACAATGATCATGTTATTCCCTGTGGCTATCTGCTACTGCATTATTCTCCACATTTTAATCACTTTGACTCCCTGTCTCTTAATTTCCTTAAGTGTGAGAATGACTTTCTAATGCCAGGGCACTGGCCACTGTCAACTGATGTACCACACATTCAAAATTCAGTTTACTTTCTTTTCTTTTTTTTAATTTCTTACATTAGTTATATAAGGGGAGATTTCATTGTTACCCCACACATTTATGCTGCATTTCAACCAACCAATCTTAGCCCATATATTAGTTTTAAGATTTTTAAGAAACATAATTTATGTGATCGCTTATTTTACATGATTAAGTATGATTATATGTTATCACTTCTCTCTCTCCCCCTCCCTCTCTCTCTGACACACACACACACACACACACACACACACACACACACACACACACACACACACACACACACAGAACAAAAAGCTAGGAAAAATGATTTCAAATTTCTAGTCATTTCTTTTTTTTTTTCTTTTTGCTTATGTGGTGCTGAGGAATCGAACCCAGGGCCTCATGCATGCAAGGCAAGTGCTGTACCACTGAGCCACCTTCCCAGCCCCTCTAGTCATTTCTTATATAAATTTATTTTCTATTTTAAACAAGGCATATCTATATCCTTTATTACTTGTGTTATTTTTCAAAATAGGGCCCCACTATTTGCCTGGTCTGGCCTCAACCATCATCCTCCTATTTATGCTTTACATTTAGCTGGGTTGACAGGTATGCATCACTGTACCCACCTAGCTATATGTATCTATACCTATATCAAGGCTGGCCTTGAACTGGGTTCCTCTCAATGTCAGTATCTTGAACGGCTAAGATTACAGGTGTCAGTCACTATATCTGGCTGTTTTTGTTTTTGTTTTTGTTTACTAGTTTTTGACTGACATAACATATGATTTTCTCAATGCAGTATAAATAGCTTGCCAGTAGTCTATTGATACTGGTGACAAGTATCTGGTAATATACTCACACTCATCACATATCTGCTATGTGACCACCACTGTAACTAGTTTGAGACTTATGTGAGCACTATCAATTGATAATGACACATATTAGACTTCTTGCCATAGTCAATTTCCATAGGCTAGTCTGGTTATGCTAGCTATTTACATTAATTTAGGACAAAGACAGTACTGACATTTCTCTTCAAAGATGATCCTGGTTCCCACAAGGGCTCTTGTATTTATTACTATAGGATGATCTAACTAGATCTTACTAGTTAGCAAAAAAGAAGCCTCCTCTTAACTTGTACTTTATTAATTTGACCATCTTAAAAATAAGTTTAAATAAAAAGTTTTAAAATCACATTATGAAGTGGTGATTTTTTTGATCTTTAAATGTTGTGTCTATAAATCCGTTTATGGCTAGGAATTAATATTTAACCTGTCTGTATTCAGAAAGCTTCCGATACTCAAATATTTTAAAATGAGAGAAATAACATGGCAAATACCATGCTTTCCAAAATGTTTCTTAATAACATGTATGGACTAATTTCATAAGAAATTTCAGTAGAAATTTACTAAGTAATAAACGAAATAGGGGATAACAAGTTCGACAAGAAATGTACTCACTACCTTAAGTAACTGTAACCCCATTGTACATCACCTTAGCAATAAAATTAAAATTAAAAAAAAAACAATGAAAAGAAATGAAGACAAAATACCAATGCTACTTACTATGTTTTCTAAGAAGGAACCTTATTTGTTCAAAGTGAGTTACATGCTGGACTACAATAGAATGAACTTCATCCAGTGCCCTGGATACACCTGCTTACAGAAAAATGAATCCTCCCTTTCAGCCTTGAGATCTGGTCTATAATTCAGCTTTTCAACAATCTTCAGTGTGTTCACACTCACATAAGTCCAAAAGCCTAAGCACAGAGTTAAGTCACCTTTATTCTGACCCAAACCTATATCCCTCACCCTTCACATAACATATGTTTAGACAAAAGAAGAACAATATTTGTTTTGTTGAGGTAAGCCTTGAACATGCTGATAATTTCTCTGCCTCCATCACCAGTCCAGGAACATACTTATTCTCCAAATATATCCATACTTTTCTGTTACAGCCTTTCTTGTCTCCTTTTAATTTCCTTTATTTTTATTACTGTCCACAGAAATCCAGGACTACTGGCCAAAATTAATCTACTTCTTTTTTGTATTCATATTGAGCTACTTATTCTTTTCCAAAGTCACGTTTCACTTTTTGCTTTCCACATATAGGTATATTTATTTACCTCCTAATCCTGTGAAAATAGTTAAAAGTCTCAAAGGTAGGAGCTTTGCCTTATTTATAAAAGCACTCAGGTTGAATGAATAGAAACACTCTATTGAATTAAAGTTGACATGTTAACTTAGAATTGAATGCCATGTTTTAAAGTCCAAAATAATGATTCTTAAATTTCTCCACTGTTATGTGTGAAGGCTACATTTAACATCAGAAAAATGTTTCATATAAAAAATTGTTTTGTGATAAAAATGTTGGTGTTGGCCAGGCATTGGTGGCTCATGAATGTAATCCTAGCTATTAAGGAAGTTGCAAACTGGAGAATAATGGTTTTAAATCAACCTGGGTAGAAAGTCCATAGAACTCCATCTCCAATTAACCAGCAAAAGGCTGGCTACAAGTGTGCTCAAATTGTAGATTTTCAGCTGTCAGCACAAAAGCAGAGTGAGAATATGAGGCTCTGAGTCCAAATCTCCCCATACCAGCAAAATTTAAATTAAATTAAAAAAAAAAAACCTTGGGCGCTGGTGGCTCACACCTGCAATCCTAGCCACTCAGGAGGCTGAAGGATCATGGTTCAAAGCCAGTCCGAGAAGGAAAGTCTGTGAGACTCCAACAAACCATCAGAAAACCAGAAGTGGCCCTGTGGCTCAAGTGGTAGAGTGCTAGCCAGGGACAGTGCTCAGGCCCAGAGTTCAAGACCCATGACCAGAAAAAAAACAAAACCAACCAACCAAACAAAAAACCCTTGGTGTAAATTAACTTTTTCTTTTCATCTTTTCTTGGAAAAGATTGCAAGGTGAAGGGAACTGGTAAGGGACAAAGAAAATTCTCTCTCTCTCTTTCCTCTCTCTGTTTTTCTCTCAGTATTTCTTGCTTTCTCTGACAGTACTGAGAGCTTAACTCTGGACTTCAAGTACTCTAAGACTTGAATCATGTCTCCATTCTCTTTTGCTTAGATTTGAGATAGGGACTTGCACACTTTCTCCTCAGTGGGTCCTGGATTTCAAACCTCCTGCCTCTGCCTCCCTAGTAACTGGGATTACAAAAATGTTCTACCATATGAGGCTTGTATTTTTTATTTTTAGGATAGGGTCTCACTTAAACTTTCTGCTCTAGCCAGGCTTGATCTTATCTTCATTTCCCAGGAGGTGAAATTATGTCTATTCTTCTTTAAAGTTGTTATCTTTCCTTTCAAAACTCTTATATAACCATTTACAACACTGTTTTGCACTATGTGAGGTATATAACCTTACCTACTACTAAAATATTAAGATACAAGTATCATTGTTACTTTGGATGAAGTAAACCTGTGGCATAAGGAAGTTAAATAGGCTATGTTAGAGTGTGTAGATAAGTCAAAATTACAATCCAAGCTGGCCTAGATTTGAAGCCTTTATTTTATAGTAGGTTATCTTCTCTTAAAAGAACATCAGGCTACCAAAATCCAATTAAGCAGTTAGTGATTTTTTGCTACTTTTCTCCAACTTACAGTTTCATATAAAGAAAAAAATAAACCACGGTATTATACTAATTACACTAATTCACTATTGTATACTCCTGCTGCCATAAATCAGGGAGATTCAGTATAGAGGTAGGTAGGGAACACTCAATCTAGTACTAGAATTTTTAAGGCTTGTTAAAAAATTTGTCCCTAAAAGCGAGGTGGAGATATTTGAGATTGTGAATGAAACAGAATCTAAGGATTCTAATTGATATTATTTAAAAATGAAAATCATCATAAAAACAATGGTTCATGAATGAAAATATCTGCATCCCTAATTATACACATTCTTCTATAAAATATAAAACTTTCACTCTTCCTTGAAGTACTCTATATTTTACAAAAACAGAGGATTCATGAGACAATTTCTTTGTGATGAGTGGCAAAAAGTAATAGTATGCAGGAGAAATTATATTCATATTGTGCATTATCTTTTCATCATTTTAAAATTTAGTTATTAGTATATATTTCTGAAAAAAGATTTCTATGCTGTGATATATAAACTCATCATTTTGAGCTAGCTTTCAAAACAATTTCATATGCCATTTCATCATTCCATTTATTTCTTAAACTAAACCATTGGAGTAGGTATATATTACATATGTGTATACACATTTACATATATATTTACATGAGAATATATATCATATATTTCCTGATAGAAGAGAAAGTAAATTTCCAAACTGTGTAGAAACCTAAGGTGAAATCTCAAGAGCATGTGTTCATGTGCCCTCTTCCACTGGGTCTCAAAGAGTATTCCCAAAATAAGACACTCTAGCTTATTTCCATAGTTGAAACTATTCTTGGGACACTTTATGTTTTTCATGCTACTTTATTTCATTGGACAATTTAGAAATACAGGGTTTTTTTTTTTTGTTGTTGTTTTTCCATTCTGGGGGTGACAGGGAGATTAAAGACTGGAATAGAGTGAAGAGTTCTAAGATAAAATTGCTACAAGATTAATTTCAGCTGTGGCTAAGACAAAGAAACCATAAAGAAATAGCATTGTTATATTCATTTTCATGTGTGAAAGTGCATACACACACATAAGTATATGAATAATAAGATGAGTGTAGCTCTACTTATGCAAATGAAGTGTTACTGTATTGAATAACATTGCAAAAACCTGCCTTTAACGGCCTTACTTAGAAAGTCAGGAAGTTACATTAAACCCTTGGAGTTGAAGCATAACTGCAGCATAGTAGGGACTTAGCTACATTTCCATTAATGAGGACCATGAGGATAAATTTCTGTGCACCTACACAGCATACATGCCTTCTAATTTTAATGTTTCAAAGATTTAATTTTCCATTTTTCAAAATCACAGGAATAAAATATTTCCTACCATCACAATAATAGCTTTTTAGGAATTTCTTAGAAATTAATATTCACTCTTTCATGCATTTGTTTCTAATGCATTTATAAGATTATTTCTTTGTTGCTTTGTATGTCCCTCCACCACAGCATAACCCCTGCTTTCACTATATTTGATGTCGGTATAATTTGTGGAGAAGGGGAAAAACAAGTCGTTTAAGGATACAGGTGGACCCGTTGCAAGAATGAGAAGTACAAGTTGTCATGTCGAAAACAAACTTTACAACATTGGTGGGGGGGGAGGGGGAAGAATGGATGGGGGGGGGGGAGAGGCAGGGAAGGGATGTGAAGGGTAAACAAAGGAGGAGTCTGCAATGATTGATAAGAAATGTACTCATTATCTTGCCCATGTAAGTGTAACCCCTCTGTACAGTATGTTCACAATAAAAAAAGAAATTAATATTCACATTCAAAGGGAACTTTATCAAATGAGAAATATAAAAATCATAAATTCTGGAGTACTGAGAAAACATTGAGAAAAAATATCTTTTGGTTTAACAGTCTTCTGTTTTACTGGAAAAAAAAAAAAAAGACTTTGCACTAAATGTTTTAGAAAGTCCCAGATTTGAAGGGTTAGAGTTGTAGTTCAAATGGTGGGGAACTGAATTTAAACTTAAGTACTGATTCTACCAGAAAACAAGTCCCATCCAAGTTGTGTTTTATTTGTTTGCTTCTGAAGAAATGGGGTACAGCACCATGAAAACTATGGGCTTAGGAGCTAGACTGGCTCAAATCATGCTTTACTATGTAACAGACAGAGTCACTAGTAAAATTACCTACAGTCTCCATTTCACTTTATTTATAAAGTGGATTTTTGGGGGGGGCGGGGTTGTAATCTTTAAAGGATAGAAAAGTGATCAGATAAAATCAATGATAATGCCTGCCTTACAAGAACAAAAGCCATCAGAATAAAAATCAAGTATAATAAAAAATGTAACAGCAGGTAAAAATAACTAGGGATTTCGAACCCTATCCAACTTTATTAAAACTTCTAATTTCTAATACTTTTTCAGTACCATACTATAGATTTCTGTTTGGTAACAGTTCCTTTAACAAACACAATCTCAAAATATCTCTACATAAATTATAACAATATGTTTTAGAATATTTGATGCCATACTTGAATTACAGATATTCAATACAGAGGTGTAATAACAGTAGAAAATTCCATCATAGGTTGTTGTAGGGATTGAATAAGATATATCCCCAATAAAAGCAATGACTGGCATTACTAAGCAATATGCAAATATTCTACATTATATAAAATTAAATAATAATTATAAAATATTTAGAAAGGAAAGAGCTCTTGGAACTGAGGGGTATGAAATAACCAGGAATCCACAAGGTGGCTCTCAAGACTTAGCTTAAAACAGAATTATTCATTTTTTTTAATTTGTAAAGGAAATAAGATTCGTGAATACCAAAACTTTTCAAAAACTCTTATGTATTCATGACTGATAACAACTGCAAGACACAAGAGTAAAATAGATGTTATATAATAAAAAAATTATAAAATAAAAAAATGAACAAATTTTGTAACTCTAAATTGAAATGCTCAAAACAACTATCATCAGTTTAGTACAGTCAGAACTTAAAATGTCAAAACAAAATGGTGAATTCACAGTGTAGTAAGGGTAATTAATTATACTACAATAAGCCAATCATGTTGAAAATGCACAACATAATGTCTGGAAGTAGCTATTCAGTAAACAGTTATACCATGTGATTTTTAATTTACTTTCATAGCTTTAAATTGGAGTCTGCATACCTTTTCTCTAAAGGGACAGAGTGATACATAATCTGTCACAACTAATTCTCCTGTAGTACAAGAAAGAAGTCAGAGACAACAAAGGAAAGGCTAAGTACTAATAAAAATTTAATTAGAAAAGCATGCCCACCTTGGCTGTAAGATTACAGTTTGTATAATCTCCTTCCCCTGAATTTAGATGAAACTTAATGGAAAGAATTTAAAGGATTAGTTTTGAGAAATTAGCAGAACTATTTTTGTATGTCTTATAAATAGAGTGAGTGATAACCTGAGTTTAAGCAATCTTGATCAAAATCATTATTGTATTGAAATAACTGAAGCTTAAGATATTTAATACTCAAATTACCCAAATCAATTCTTCTTAAACTGTAATGTGTAAAATTACCTGGGAATCTGAATGAAGGACTCCTATTTGGTAAACCTGAGGTGGGATGAAAGATTCTGCTGTCCTAACAAGGATGAGGTGTTTCCCCAGGCTCTTTAGTCCTTCAGGCATATGAAGAGTAGTAAGAAAGCTGATTTCATACCTCTGTTCTTAGGATTCCTTTACATTCTTAAAAAGAACTTTTGCTTATTTAGATTGATACCTATCAATATTAATCTTAGGAGTTAAAACTGAGAACTTTAAAATTTATGTATTTATTCTAGATGTTAACCTAGTTGATGACATTTAAGAGTATTTTATATTTTAACTATTTTTTTTAACATTAGGAACAGTACTTCACTTAGAACCATATGGATGGAAGCGCTAATGAAAAATTATGCAGTGAGAAAGTTAATACATCTGTAAAACTGATTTCTCAAAGTTATATAGATGGTAGACCTTTAATATCTACAATATCTGCTACATGTGGCCCTCTGAGGATGTTAGTTGTTGACATGTTGCTATTATTTGCATCTTACCTGTTTTTCTGCATGTCCATATTCAGGTCCTTGTGTGGGTAAAAAGCAGGAAATCTGGCCGCAATTCTTTGCTCTTTCTATTAGAGCCATAGCTGTCCTGACAGTGGCATTCCGAGCATGTACAAACACCATCACCTAAAAATAAGGAAAGCAGTTTATATAAAAATACAGCTCATTAAATTGCAGTTTAATACTTTGGAAAAATCATCCTATAGAAACAATTACTAGGAAGGGATAGTAAGGGAAAAACAAACGAGCAGGTAACAATGCTTGATAGGAAATGTGCTCATTACCTTGCTCATGTAACTGCAACCCCTCTGTACAGTATCTTTACAATAAAATATATATTAAAAATAAAAAACAATTACTAATTTTTGAAAACAGAATGTCTAATTCATAAATTCTCTACCATTTTTATTTTAGAAAGTATGTATCAAAAAATACATAACATGTTTATTATTAAGCCTACAAGTTGATTTATAAAAAATTCTATAAAATTTTGAGTATACTTAGAGTGCAACATGTGTAATGATGTCTATTTTAAGACATGATTCATGATGTTTACATTCACATCATGTACACTTGGAAAAAGTTTGTTCATACAGATAACTACATTATTTTTTATCAAAGTAATGGCTCTTTGGAAGGGATGTGGTTGAAGTAATTATTGGGCCAAGTGGAGACCAAAGAAGAAATATCTTGCAGGAGAGAAGGCACATACAGACAGACAGCCAATGTGGGCCACTAATCACTCCTTTCTTTTATTGTCTCCAGTTGCATTTACACTGTGTGAGTGTCCCTACTTAGAGAAACTGCAAGCAGCATGCAAGACAGCCTGAAAGAGTAGCCTTGGTGGGCTGCAACCAGCAAAACCAAAGAAGGATGACCACCCGAGCCTTGTGAGCCCACATCCCCTACGATGTGTGCTAGGAGACAATTGAGAAGACTGAGGATTTAAAGTTTGTCCTTCGAGATTTCAGTCTTGCTTTGGTCTGCTTCCTCCACATTATTTCTTATTCTTGCCTTTTGGAATGGGAACGTTTACCCTATGCCATTATGGCTTGAAAGTATGTGTTTATTTTGTTTTTTACAGGGGCCCAGCATAGTCTACCTTGGGACTTGAAGAATTTGGCTTAGGACTTTTGAGGAATGCTACAATGATTGAAATGTAGGGATTCTTGGAGGTGGACTGAATGCACTTTGCATGGTTTGGCAGATATGAACCAATAGGAAAATGCTATAGTGTAGATTTTAAATGTTCCTCACAAGGCCATTTGTTAAAAACTTAGTCTCCGTACTGGAAGGTGATGAAAACTTTAATAAGTAGAGCACTAGTGGGAGGTCTGTTACTGGTGGCAAGTCCTCAAAGGGAAGATTGGTTGCTGATCTTTTTCTCTCTCATCTTTTTGCTTTCCAAAGAACATGAGGTGAGCAGCTTTATTCTATCACAGGCTCCCATATCATTATGAGCTGCTTTGCCATACACTCTAAAACCTACCACGCATGAACTGACACCACAAGCCAAAAGAAACCTTTCCCTTTTAAAATTAATTGTTTCAGGTATTTAGTCAGGAACAGAAAACTAACTGAGTCTATAAACCTATCCAAGAAAAGTGCTTATTAAAATTCACCCTGAAGTAAATCCTCTTATCAGCCACCAGTGCCCAGCAACCAATATTCTTATAAAGATGAACAGATAATCTGGAGAAAACCAGAAGTACCTCAAAGAAAATCTCTCAATGAGTTTAGAGAAGAGAAAAATAGCATACAAAGTCATTTGAAGAAATTCAATACAAATTAATCAGTCATTGAAGTATTAAAGCCTGAGATTTTATATTTTATCAGAACTTTAACTTATTTTGGTGATGAGTTTATTTTGCCATATATTAAAATAAAGGAGTGTGGGAAGTAGCTAAGGGTAGAGCTGATGATTGAATCTTGTGTATACTAGTCATAAACTCTATCATTGAACAGGCAACAAATATAGGCCACTAATCACTCCTTTCTTTTATTCTTATTAATATTCATTGCTGAAAGAATCTTTATAAATATTAGAAAAATGGTATTTCATAAAGTATTTTTTAATGTGATTAAGTTTTTTATTGTGAAAATACTGTTCAGATGGGTTACAGTCACATGAGCAAGGTAATGAGTACTTTTCTTATCCAGCCTTGTTGCCTCCTCTTTGGTTTTTCCCCTACCATCCCTTCCCTCCCACCTCCTCACCTCATAAAGTTTTATAGGAACTTAAAAATGTATTGTTTTCTCTACATAAAGCCAAAGAAAATAAAATCTGATCTTGACAGATTCTCTGACTTGAATAAAGGAATATATTCACCTATTATTTAAGTTCAAATACTGATATTCTCATAATTACTGGCAGAAGCTATTTAATACTAGGTAAGATGGAAAATTCTATTAACCACAAAGCCTTGCTGAAGTTTCATCAGTCAAAAATCTGTCAAAGTCTACCTATCTCTGGCAAAAGACTGGGGCATTTCAAGTGTAACTTTGACAGGGCAGATTTTTTTTCTCTTATCTAAAAACAAATTTGATTACCTACAAAACCTTATCATTCCCTAATGTTAAACTGTGCAAAAACTGTAACTAAAATGTGTTTGTTATTTTTTTATTCATTTACTAACTTATTCAAATATTTCTGAGATAGTCATTAAGGCTTAAGTAATCTGAAAAAAAGGCACAATTACTATCAATAATGCTTATTGAAATGAACTCTATGAAGTAGAAACAAGAGATTTTTATTTTTTTTACTACTTTTTTCTTTTTTTCTTGTTTGTGTGCCTTTGGGAGTGTAAGGGAAGGCACAGAAATAGAGATACAAAGTGTGAACAAATGAAGCAATAGTATTCACTGGACACAAAGTTGAAAATGAACTGTGTAACTTGTAGGTAGTAGGGAAGGGACAAACTAGGAGAGAGAAGGAAGGGGTGACATTATCCAAAAGGAAATGTACTCTTTGCCTGACTTATATAATTGCAAACACTTTGTTTTTAGCATTTGAAAATTTTAAAAAACCCTGAAAACATGTATTATCTGAAATACATTATTTTCCCGCAAGAATTCAAATGGTGTAATTCCTTAGAAAGGCTAACTCACAGCCCAACAAAATGAGTACAAGGAAACAAGTAGTCCAAAGGTAGAGGGTGAAATCAAGGAGAAGGAGTAAATGAATCAAGACAGGAAGAGGAGGAGAGAATACAGTGTTTAAATTTAATCAAATCCTACATAATTAAGAAACACATAAAGTTGGGAGGGATGAGGAAGAATAATGAAAAGGGTAACAGATTAAAGAAGCTTTGTCTTCATAAACGGATGTATTGAATAGTAGCTCCCTTTTACTACTTACAGATAATAAAAAAATTAAAAAGAGAACTGAACATTTTTTATAAATTTTTTAATAACTGATATAAATAGTTAAGTCATCAATATGATATGAAAACATAAGATTAGAGTCAATACAGATGACAAGCTTAAATTTTTTGACAAAACTGTCAATGCTTTTATTTGATACTGGCTTGGCTATATTTTAAAAAAAGACTACATTTATATTTTTAGTTAAGCCATTTAGTTTAAAAATGTTTGGTGAAATCAGTTTTCTGACTCATCAAAAAGTATTCTTCAGACAAAATGCTGGCTAAAGTAAATTAATGAATAAAAGCTTACATATTTATTAAAAAACAAGAACACAACTCAAAAGGAAAAAAGGGAGATATTATCCAAAAAACCAAGTATTATAGTTTAGAATATTACCAAATAGCAGTGTGATTTGGAATAAATTATTTAATCTCTTCAATTCTTATTTCTCCAAGAATTCAAATAAAATGACTATGTATTCCAGGATGATGATAAGACTCAAAGGATGCAAGAGAAAACAATATATTTAGCAAAGGAATGGCTCTCACATTTTTGAGAGCTTTGTTCTTTCTTGGGTGAGTTGCTATTCCTTTTCCCTTACTCCTTTCTAACTAGGTCTAAGGCAGCAAGAAATTGATTTCCAACAAGTCCCAAGGAGACAGAACTACTCTTGCCAGGAATCTTTGAGAAAAATCTGTTACAGCTGATATTAGCACCATTATCAATGTAATAAAAATAAGTAAATTAATTTATTCTCAATGACTAAATGCACACAGAACAGGCTATGAGGGTTAAAATTAAAACCTCTATGAATATTAATTCTGCTTTCATATGAATGTGCGTATCTAACACCACACAAAACCAGTTAACACATTGGCTTGCTAAGTAAATGAGGAATCTAAACATTAATACTCCTATTCTGCTCTCATCTTTCTAGATTCCTCTGTGATTCAAGTAGTAAAGTGATAGCCTTAAGCAAAAGAATGCTCAGGGACAACAACTAGGCCCTGAGTTCAACCCCAGATATATACACACACACACACACACACACACACACACACACACACACACACACACACACACACACACACACACACACACACACACACACACACACACACACACACACACACACACACACACACACACACACACAGAGTGTTCTAAAATTCTGGACTCTGGAGTCAAAGATAGTTTCTAAACTAAGCTACATACATTAAAAATAAACCACATTAATCAAATTTATTAAGAAAGATAAGATACTGCTGATACATATAAATAAAGCATTCTAGCGACTCTACTAAAAGATTATTAGGACTGATAAATTAATTCAGAGAAGTTACAGCATACAATACACAAAAAATCAATGGCAATTTTATGATAAACTAAGGATGAACGTGATAAGAAATTAAGAAAGACAGCTCATCCACACACACAATAGCTTAAAAAAAAACAATGAAAATTGATCAAAAGAAAACCCCTAAGAAATGGGGCAGTGTCATTCTTTCTGATGGAGGCATAGAATATATATATAAATATTTTCTCCATCCATTCATCTACTGAGGGGCATGCGGGTTGGTTCCATATCTTAGCTATGGTAAATAATCTTTGATAAACATAGTTGTGCCGGTAGCTTTAGTATACCCATGTTTGTGATCATTTAGGTAAATGCCCATAAGTGGGATTGCTGGGTTATAGAGGACCTCTACATGGAGTCTTTTGAGGAACCTCCATACTGCTTTCCAAAGTGGTTGAACAAGTTTACACTCCCAACAACAATGCAGTAAGGTTCCCTTCTGTCCACACCCCCTCCAGCATCTGTTGTTATTAGAGTTCTTGATTATAGCCATTCTAACTGGGGTGAGGTGGAATCTCAATGTTGTTTTGATTTGAATTTCTTTCATGGCTAGAGAAGTTGAGCTATTGGCCATTCTTATTTCCTCTTTAGAGAAGTTTCTCTTTAAGTTTTTAGCCCACTTGTTTATCAGACAGTTGTTTCTTTGAGGATTTTTGAGTTCTAAGTATATTTTAGATATGAGACCATTGCCTATTGTATGGCTAGTAAAGATCTTCTCCCCGTCCGTGGGCTTTCTATTGATCTTGCTAGCTATGTCCTTTCCATGTAGAAGGTCTACAGTTTCATGCAATCTCATAACAAAATGCTGAAATAGGATATAGGTTGACCCATTGTATCAATGAGATGTACAAGACACTATGTTGAAAACGAACTTTACAACTTGGCAGAGGGGGAGAGGGAGAAGTTGGGGAAGTGAGGAAGGAAGGGATGGTAGGGGAAAAACAAAGGAGGAGGTAACAACTCAATAGGAAATGTACTCATTACCTTACTCATGTAACTGTAACCCCTCTGTACAGTATTTTTAAAATAAAACATATATATAAAAAAAGGAAAACCCCAGGAAATTGAAGATTTCCAAAATAAAATTAGAAATAACTGATAAGAGAAATTGAAGATAACAAAAAAAGCAGAAAGCCTTCCTGTGATGGTAAATCTTAATTTATCAACTTGATTATATTGATTAGTGTCCAGATTAATAAAGCACCTCTCTGACTAAGTATGTGTAGGTTTTAGAGAGATTAAAGGTGGAAGGTACCTTCTGAAAAGGGGCTGCATTAATCTATATACTGATGGAATGAAATGGAAAAAAAAGAAAAAGCCTGTTAGAGCATTCTCTCTCTGTTTCCAGCCACCATGAGATGAGCTGCTTTGCTCTGCTATGCCCTCTCTACCTTGATGCACTGAAATGTCCAAAACTCTGAGCCAAATAAGTACTCCTTTTCTACACTGTTTTTCTTGGAGATTTGTCAGATCCAATTGACAGATTCAGTGCAATTCCAACCAAAATACTAATAACACTCTTCAGAAAATGAGAAGAAATCATCCTAAAATTCATATGGAAACACAGAAAACCCTGAACAGCCAAAACCAACTTAAACAGAACTGGAGGGATCATGATAGCTAATTTCAAGACTTCTTACAGAGGCACAGTAATAAAAATGAATTGGCATAAAACTAAGCCAAATGGAACAATGGTATCTATGAGGAAGTGATTCTTGATAAAAACAAAACATACATTGCAGAAGAATGATAAAAATCACACCCCTCTCTCTTTCTACATAAAAGTACCAACTAAAGATCCAAATGTAAAGTCTAACATTACATAACTAGTAAAAAAAAATATAAGAGAATACAATAAATCTTTGGTTCAGGCAATTATTGTCTGGATAAGACTGCCAAGACAGAGTAAATAAAAGCAAAAATTGTTGTGTGAGGTTACATCAACTAAACAGCTTCTGTACAGTAAAAGAAATAATCAGCTGAGTGAAGAAGAGAAAATATATGCAGGGAGGAGAAAATATGTGCCAACTATTCATCTGGAAAAAGATTAATAACCAGAATACACACACACACACACACACACACACACACACACACACACACACACACACACACACACACACACACACACACACACACACACACACACACACACACACACACACACACACACACACACACACACACACACACACGGAACAAGAAATGAAACTAAAACCACCACATGATCTAATTTAAAAAAAAAAACAACAACAAGCAGGCCAGGCACCAGTGGCTCAAGCCTGTAATCCTAGCTACTCAGGAGGCTGAGATCTGAGGGTCACGGTTCAAAGCCAGCCTGGGCAGGAAAGTCCATGAGACTCTTATCTCCAATAAACCACTAGACAAATCGGAAGTGGCACTGTGGCTCAAGTGGTAGAGCACTTGCCTTGAGCTGAAGAGCGTAGGGACAGCGCCCAAGCCCAGAGTTCAAGCCCCATGACTGACCAAAAAAAAACCCAAAAAACAAAAAAAAAAGCAAGCAAACAATCTCAATAGACCCTTCTCAAAAGAATAAAATGTCCAACAAATGAAATAATAGTATCATTAGCCATTAATGAAATGCAAATTAGAAATGCAATGAGATATCATGTTATTCCAGTAAAGAATAGCTATTCTCAAAAGAAGCATAAAATAAGAAATATTGGTTAGGATATGGAGAAAAAGGCACTTTTATACACTATTGGTAGGACACTTCTTCAAAAGCTATAAATAACCCAGGTGTTACGGTGTCTACCTTTAATGCTAATACAGAGGAGATAGAATCCGGAAACCACAAGTTGAAGGCCAGCCTGGTCTACAAGGTAAGTTCTAGGCCAGGCTGAGCTATACACACAGCAAGATCCAAATAAAACAAAACTAAACTAAAAAAAAAAAGTCATTTTTCCAAAAGTTTAAAAAAAAGAAGTATGACATGACTCTCTTATACCACTCTTGGATATATATGAAGGAATATATGTCAATATACTATAGAGATATTTGGATACTCATGATTATTACAGCACTATTCACAATAGTCAATCTAGAAAATCAACCTAGATAAGATTTTAAATATCCATAATGGAGTATCCATTCAGAGGTGAAGAAAATGGAATTATGTCATTTTCAAGAAAAGACAGTGTCTGGACCACAAATAAACTATGCCATTGTCAAAAAAAAAAGAGGGTACCTGGACCACAACATGCTTATTTTAGGCTCCCTGTTTGGATGACTTTTCAACACTACCAACTTCTTCTTCTGAGATGGACATTCAAAGAATTTGTTTGGATGACTTTTCAACACTACCAACTTCTTCTTCTGAGATGGACATTCAAAGAATTATCTTCATAGGCTAATATGGAATTGTAATCTTCCTGATCTCATACTCCCAAGTAACTTCTCTCAGCTATGGGTTGATCAGTATTTTTGGTAACTTTTCTGTCCAGGTTGGCCTCAAACTGATATCTTCCTTGTTCAAATCTCCCAAATACATAAGAATATAGTTGGGAACCATGAGCACCAGATATTACATATTCATTATACTCCCCTTCTTTCTTTCCCTGGTGCTAGAGATTGAACCCACAGCTTTCTGAATGCTAGGCAAGTGTTCCATCACTGAGCTATAGCCTTAGTACTCTTTATACCTTTTTAATACTGAAATTTAGATTTTTTCAAGCAAGATAATTTTCTTAAATTCAGGCATGAAATAATTGGTTTAAATTTAGGTATGTTTCATGACTAAAGTGTTCTTAGCTTGATTGTACAGTTTAATATGACTACATTTTCAAAGATGTCTCAATTTGAACATCAACTCTAGTTACTTAGAAACTTGCATTTAGCATCATTATATGACATGCAATCTTAAAAAGTTAAACATTTTAGTAACTGAAAGAACATATATTTTTCTAAAAGGACTACACTGAAAAAAGGAACCTCATAACTGAAAAGCATTGAAATGCTACAGATTTTTCTGTGGGCTATAGACTAACATACCACTGCATTTTCTTTTCTTTTCAGGACAATAACAGATTAAATAGAAATATTACTTATTATGTGTGTCTGTAGGGGGGAGGGAAATAGCACACTAAGGGTAGCAAGGAGGTCAAGGTTTTGGTCTCATTTCCCAAGTCATTAAATATTTGACTTTGAGTACAATAAAAGACATTGTTTTTCAACCGTAAACAAACATTTAAGATTGGATAATTTTCATGATGCTTTAATATGTACAATGACAAAATAATGTAATTATGTTTTAGCAAATGCTGTCTTTAAGATATTTTTCATATGAAATAAAAATCATTAAGGACTCAAATTTTAAAATGTGATTTAATATGCATAGACTACAATTTAAGGGAAAAAGTAGAATCATTAATTCCTTAATGTTTTTTTTTTTTGGTCGTCATGGTGGCTGAATTCTGGGCCTGGCGCTGTCCCTCAGCTCTTCAGCTCAAGGCTAGCTCCCTACCACTTGAGCCACAGCGCCACTTCCAGCATTTTTTCTGCATATGTGGTGCTGAGGAATCAAACCCAGGGCCTCATGCATTTGAGGCAAGCACTTTACCACTGAGCCAACCTCCCAGCCCCATTTTTTTTTCTTAATGACTAGAGTTAAACTTCTTTACAGAATATATAGGAAATACGTTCTCTTTGTCAGAGGAGTTGTCATTAGGTTGCAGTGTGGGAGAAGTGTGCTCTTTGGATGGCAGAAAGAGAGCTGGATCTATCAGTTTTACTTCCATGTTCTGTTTTTTTTTTTTTTTTTTTTTTTTTTTTTTTGGCATTTGTTGTGTTTCTAATATACTGAGTTACTTCAATGGAGTTTATTGGGAGAAAGAATCCCACAGCCAAAAATTTAAAGCATTAGCTTTAATATGCACAAAGATTATTAATAGTTTCTGCTTTATGATGATACCAGTAAATATCACTTAAGTTTTTCTTACAAAAGTGAGACATGGTATTCTATTTTTTCATGTATTCATTAGATAAAACAAACCAGCAATTTTCATTTATGGGCCTGGCAGGGAACTTGGATATGAATTAGACATACTGGGAAAATGCTAATTGGGTATGTTGGAAGTATTTTTATTTCCCAGATATCTGAACTTCCTCTCTTCACTCAGTCAAGTATTTGCACCCATGATAAGGCATGTATTACTGAATTACAAAATCAAGTCTGTGACCAGAAGCCAGAGGTGACCTGTGGAATCTAGCAGTTACTATGTGCAAAACAACTAAAAGGCACATGTAAATTGATCTATGAAGATTATTTTGGATAATTAGTGGCACAAATATAACATTCCTTAGTGTAGATTTTTATTAGTGTTAATTTCCCTAAATATAAAACAGCCTCACATTGTTCTAATGTGGAAAGTTTGGATAACTTTCCTGGAGTTTAAAGACTTTCTTTTACATTTGGAAGCAAATCTCCTTTCAAAATATTTAATTTTACCAGTTTGTTTTAAACATCTAACTTTTCCTGATCATAAAAATAAGTAAGTATATATGCATATATTATGATCACTATTCAGCAAAGGCTAAACAAATGTTTATTATATGCTAGGTAGTACTACAAATTGGATCATAAATACTCTCCCAAAAACCATGTTTGAAAGGGTTGGGCCAGGATGGTGCTACTGAAAGACCTTTGGTAAGTGGAGCTGTATTTGAGTTTGGTACTTTGGGTATTGTATATACGTTTACCTGAATTAACGAAGGGAAGGGGATAAACCATAGGGAGGAAAAACACAAAAGGAAAAAGCAATCACATAGTACATTAAAAATAACAACAACAAAGTACAACTTGGGAGGGGGAATTGGGAGTAGGGAAAGTGGGAAGAAAATGAGGGAGGGGATAACAAATTCAACAAAAAATGTACCCACTACCTTATGTATCCTTATGTATGTAATTATAAACCCTCTGTACATCACCTTGATGATAAAATTAAATTAAAAAATTAAATTAAAAAAGAAATAAAAGCTGGGAGCTGATGGCTCACGCCTGGAATCCTAGCTACTCAGGAAGCTGAGATCTG
>NW_027206401.1:38319330-38394330 GCF_024711535.1 Dipodomys merriami | reverse complement strand
TGAAAAGATTTTCTCCATCTGTCATCACACATGCCTGAGTGGAACACAACTGCCTCCTACTGTTTTTAATACTTTTATGGCAAAGCTGCACATAAAATCTATTAAGTACATGGGCACACAAGTTTAGAAGATTGGTATGCTGAAACCCATGGAATAGTATGATCATAGAATGTCAGCATGGTTTTTGAACATCATGAAACTTCTCTGTTCTTATTTAACAAATGAGCAGAAATAAAACAAGTTCATTTGTATATTAATAAAGAAGTTATTAATTTCTATCATCAATACTACTTAGTTGCTTGAGTGTCACTTTTTTTAAAAAGTGGATACATATTTCAGTATTCTTAATACTAATTTAATAAAATGAATGTATTTAAGGAAAACAAACCATGGAGAAAACTAAGATACTAGAGATATTGAAGATAAGACAACAAACAAAAATGAAGAAATTTTGTATTTTGGATGGGAGAATGAAGGTGGCAAAAGGTGGTATAAACAAAAACTCACTAAGAACAGAATAGACTGATTTGCATATTTCTTACTACTGCATACTAACTGGTAAGATGTATTTAAAAGATAACAAAGTAAGAGTTGAAAGCTAGAAAGTCTCCTTAATAACAAGAAAATCATGTTCATTGACTACATAGCTGGCTTCTCAGTAACAGTACACTGACATAAAATTAGTTAAAATAATAAATTCAAAAAACCATAAATTCAGAATTCCAGAAGTAAATTGCTGTCACAATAGATGATACAGATGATAGAGACAGACAGATAAATAGAAGACAGATGGATATATGCACCCACAATTTACCATGATTATATGTACAACAAAATATTTAAACAGAAAGCTCTTAAAGCACCTATAGTTAGTTAGGCATTACAGTCAGGAAAAGTGAGAAAAAATACTGATGAGTTAATTTGGCTGTCAGTTTCTCAGATAAGGTGAAAAAGGTTGTTGAACTATATATTTTTTATTTTCTGATAGATGGATGCATGAAAATTCATTTGTTTAAAATTATCATTTGAAACCTTGTACAAAGACAGCCTGTGACAGGGATACCATTATCTTCAATTTCAATTCTGAGTGAAAAAAAAGCCCCCATAATTTAGAAACATCTCTTGCATTAGGGAATTCTTTGACCTTCTAAAAAAAACATAGAACATAGTTTTGCAGTTTACATAAGATGTCTCTGAAAGAAGATTGTATAAAGGAAAACAATCCTGGGAGGTTTTCTAAGACCCTAAATACAAACCCCTACAAGAGTCTTGTATCAGCAACTAATATGAAGTACTAGAACCACAGATTTTGTCTGCCATAACTTCCAAAATAAAAATGTATAATTGCCTTGCTTTCTGAGTACTTGCTTACCCTGTGATTTTCAGTGCTTAGAACTTGCAAAAGCATTCAGGAGAAAGGTCATTAAACCCAATAATCTTACGGGACAAATAATAGCAGTTCAGGGAATTTTTTAAGAACTGAAAATGGTAAAACTTCTTTTTTTTAGTTATCTTAAAAAAGAACTCAACATGAGATGACTGATCTAACGTAAAAGATCTATTGCTTTACCTGATCAGTATTCACAAAGGCAATGACCTGACCTTTACAGTTTTACCAGCATGAGAGTCAAATTCCATCTAGAAACACATAGTCCAATGTATTTTGTATTTCCTACTATCCTTACTTCACTAAATATGTTACATATTTGAAGACATGGTAATTCATCACAATCAAATAGTTATTTACCACAGTAGAAACTAATTTACAAATGCTCCTTCATAACTGATCTATTGGAACACAAAATCTAAAAGAACATTACATAAAACTCATTGATTACATGTTTTAAGTATAATATCTTTAGGTATAGCATACAGCTCAACTCTATTTTTACTTACTGTTAGGTCATATTTTGGAATAGGGAAAATATAATAGATTAGAGCAACTATAGGAACACCAGCAAAACGATAGGAAATTAAGGTTGGGGGACACATTAAATATCTGAAAGACATCAGTTTTTTGTGTGGTGTTAGGAATGATCTCAGGACCTTGCACATAATAGGCAAGCATTCTAAGACTCAACCATACCCCAGCTCCAAACTGCTTAATTTCCAAAACATAAACAGTACAAATTATGCATTTCATATTTTAGTTGATACTTCATGAAAACAGTCAGAGCAATATAACATCAATTTAACAAGAAATATTAATAAATGTGAGCTAAAGTTTTGAGTTATAAGAAAAACTGGTGACTTTTTAATGCATTTTAATTGTTTTTATAAAGGTGATGTTCAGGGGGTTACAGTTACGTAAGTCAGATAAAGAGTACATTCTTGGTCTGGGAAGGTGGCTCAGTGGTAGAGTGCTTGCCTTGCATGCATGAGGCCCTGGGTTCGATTCCTCAGCACCACATAAGCAAATAGAAAAAAGCCGGAAGTGGCGCTGTGGCTCAAGTAGTAGCGCTAGCCTTGAGCTGAAGAGCTGAGGGACAGTGCCCAGGCCTAGAGTTCAGGCCCCACAACCGGACCCCCCCCCAAAAAAAAAGAGTACATTCTTTTTGAACAAACAAAAATCTTTTTCTTAAACATTTAATAAAATAGCAAAATAATGGCATATTAACATTAATTACAATATTAGTATTGATCCCAATATTCAATATTATCTATGTTTTTAATCATTTATAGGATAACTCATTTGCCTAAAACAATTATTAAGAAATAAGACCTCTGAGATGCCAGGCCTGGTGGCATGAGCCTATACTCTCAGCTTTAAGGGAAGGAGAGTAGGAAGGATGGCAGTTTGAGGCAAGCACAGGGCAAAGTTACTAAGATTCTTTCTCAAAACAAGGCTCAAGGCAGATATCTGCTATTCCAGTTATATGAGAGGTAGAGATTGGAGGACCATGGTCTAAGGTCAGCCATGGACAAAGAGTGTAACAACTTATCTGAAAAAATAATCTAAAGTAAAAAGGCTGGAGGGATATGCTTGTTAGGTAAGCACAAGGCCCTGAGTTCAAACCCTGGTACTACCAAGAAAGAAAATAAAAGAAAGAAGAAAGCTCTGAGTCATTGTCTCAGAATTCAAGAATTTTAAGTAAAGACTTGAAACTAATTTTTATCATGAATTATTCTCTAAAAATAAAAATAAGTTCAATTTACCTGGTGTCCAGACTTGACTTGCTTCAAAACACTTTCATAACAAACTTCATCCATGTTATTCAATTGTTGCATCTTGAAGGTTTTAAAACATGAAAATTATAAAACAAAACAATGATAAATTTTCTAACTAGATATAGTTAAATTTAAAAAACTTCTGGAGTAGGACTGGGAAGGTGGCTCAGTGGTAGAGTGCTGGCCTCCCATGCATGAGGCCCTGGGTTCAATTCCTCAGCACCATATCAACAGAAAAAGCCAGAAGTGGCACTGTGGCTCAAGTAGGAGAGTGCTAGCCTTGAGCTGAAGAGCTGAGGGACAGCACCCAGGCCCAGAGTTCATGCGCCATGACCGACAAAAAAAAAAAAGATCTCCAAAACACCTGGAGTAATTAGAATACAGAAGTAATAACTGTAATGCAAACAACACAGTACAACCTACAGTAAACAAACATTTTCAATTAAAAAATTAGTAAAATATCTCAAGCCATCATTTCAGAATATAATTTGAAAGTGTAAAGATTTTTCTAAAGAAAATGTTAAAGTTCTCTCTGAGTTTTCTAAAAAGACCACTCTTCTATATACAATTTTCAAAGTTATGAGAACACAACAGGTAGAATATGAAGTGATATACAGAATTATAACCTAAGGAAGTGTCATCTGTACTTGAAATTACAATGACTTGGATTTTTTTTTGGCTCAATAAGACACACATTTTAAAATTCTGAAATATTCTCACAGCAGCTAAATAGGATGAGATGATAAAGAATATCTTACTCCCAGTAATTATTCGAAAATAATCATACCCATTTGCTCTATAAAATAAATCCCATTAACCTTTTCAGTTCTGACCAAAGTCATTATTTCACATTGGAAGGATCACTCACAGTGCTTTCTCGTATTTTCTCACAGAAACCAAATCTTATCCCCAGCATTAGAATGAAACTCTCAGAAATCCACAAGGATTTCTTTTCACAATAAATGACAAAGCAATAATTGGTTATAATATATATTAACAACACCCTATCGAAATGCTTAATAGTTACCAACATTATATTTCAACTGAACATAAAAACATAAACTAATATTTTAACTAAACATAAAAACTAATTTTAATATGAAAAAATGTATATTTGTAACAAATGTATAATTTGTTGTTTACAGTATATAAGATGTACTTTTTAAAATGTCAAATTTCTAAACCTTCAAAATAATTATGGCAGTTCTTCACTGAAAAACATTGTTAGTTATTATAATTAATCACAATATTAACATATTGTAATGAAAAATATTTTGAACCTAATTAGCATTAAGCAATTAAGCAATCTATATGGTGAAATTCAAAGAAAATAAAATTTAAGATGGCTGACAAGCCTTTGAAATAATTTTCTTCTCTTAATATTTCTCTATAAGCCTCTGTTGTCACTTAAATTGTAAAGTTGAAAACAATCTAGAAACAAGAATACACTTAACCTAATATTACATGAAAATAAAATAAATAACTAATATTAAGACAGTACTAAAAAAAATAAGCAGCAAGCAATACAGAAGAAATCTTGAAACAATTAAATTAAAATATATCATAAGTAATATATAATAAAACTAATCTTTGTATATAATCTGGAAAGGATATTTGTAAATAGATATAGTATTTTATGCAAATGTAGTTAGTATACATAATCTGTTTTAGTAATGATAATTTTTTATATTTATTAGTAGATACAATAGCATATAGCAATAAAGTCTATTCAAGTAAAATTGTTTCTAGAGAAGATACAATTTAATATATTAAAACAGCATTTGTCATAGTAACAATTCTGTTTTTCTCTTTTAGAAAAGAGGTCAAAAGACTCATGAATATTATCATAAAGCTATTTTCTCTAAAAAAATGTGTTGTTGAACAGAATAATAAATTTTAAACATTGAAATACTCCTTCATGTTCTAAAATAAATGCTACCACATGGACTATAACAAAGAAAATGGCACATAAGGTAGGAACAGAGGAAGTTTTTAAAGCACAGTACAGAATTTTCAAGATTCCAGTTATATACACAGTAAGTATAAACATTAAAAGTTAAACACAATACCATCTCCTCTTTTTAGCTGTTCTCATGAATTTATTTTTCAACTGCTTATAAGTTCTTCTGTGTTTTATTAGTAATTAGTTAACTAGTGATCTTATTTTACAATGTCCTTTAATTAAATTAAAATAATGATTTGGAACTTCTTAACAGCCAAGAATAAAAAATATAGGTTGAAAATAGCAAAGAAAACGATTATAAGAAACTTTCTGTGGGAAAACTTACTCTACCACCAATATTTGAAGAAGTATGCTTGATTTTTGTTTAGTATGTCATGTTTATGGGTTAAGGCAATTGTCTTTTGTAGTTGTTAATTTTAAGACAAGTTTTCAACAAAAAGTCAACAAATAAAATCGTAACTGTTGAAAGAAAGAATATTTACCTTATTTGCACTCTTAATTCCCAAAAAAGTCTGTCCAAGAGGTACTGGTCGAAAACGGCCATCAAAATAGAAAAGTCCAATGCAGGGATTGACATGTAAAAATGTAGCAACATCAAGGTAGTTGGGTAAGGTTGCAGACAGTCCAAGAATCCTTATCATACTTTGTGTAGATTCAACCTAGGCGAGTTATTTTAATTAAAGATTATTTAATGAAATAAAGTTTATACTAATACAACTAAGAAATATTTCATGTTTAAAAACAGTACACAAAAATGAGGTCAGGGGTCAACCATAAGTCTTATGAAAACTTTGTAGATCATAAGTCCCAATCACTATTCAATATCTATACTAGAACTCTGTAACCACTACAGTTTAAAATTTAATAATTATATATATAATTATATAAAACAATCTCAGTAAATTCTGTAAACTAAAACTCACTAAGTCAAATTCTCTAATCACAATTTAATATATCTAAAAAAGAAATTTAATTTTGGGTAAAGAAGTTACATATTGTGGTAAAAACATATCATTATGACTATGTTGCTGCTTACAATACATTTCTGAGGAGCTGCTAGTAAGTTTACTCAGTCTAAGAGGTATAAGCAAAGTAGTTCAAAGCGAATAATCTATGCATCCAGAATCATATGTCCAACAATACTGGATTAGGATCTAACTTGTGGGTACTGGAGATGTAGACAAAGAGGTTGTAAAAGCATCGAGAGAAGCTCCATAAATGGATGAAGTTGGGTGAAAATTAGTGTAGAAAACCACATAAAACCTCTTACCATTAGTTTATTTTCACTAATCTTATAGCCATTTAGAAAATACAAAATCAAACCCCACCAAAAGCAAAGAAACTCTGAACTCTGAGCATGGGTGCTGTCATTCAGCTCTTCAGCTCATGGCAAGCACTCTATCACTTGAGCCACAGCACCATTTCCAGTTTTCTGATGGTTTACTGGAGATAAGAGTCTCACAGATGTTTCTACCTGGGCTGGCTTTGAACTGTGATCCTCAGATCTCAAACTCCAGAGCCACTGATGCCAGGCTTACTGAACACATTTTTAAGTTGTTTTTAATATTAAACACATATGACACCCTGGCTAAAAAATAAGGACAGTTTTTCCATTAAAATTCTATTTTAAAACAGCCACATTTTAAATAAAAGAATAATCTTATTACAATAAGCATTGAAAGGACTTTATTTGAAATAGTAATAATTTGGAATTTTATGTCCTAAAGCAAATCTCAAAATTGTATTTATACATACATATTATGGAAACTTATTTACTATCTGCCATTATAAAAGTGATTTGTAGATTTTTCTGTATCATTTTCTTAAAGAGTAGGTAGTCTTTTATGATGTTAACTTATCATGTAAAATTTAAGTTTGGAGAATGTCCCTCTACTCATTGAAAACAAAGTTAGTTAAAAAGACAATTAAATATTAGTTTAATATTGTTAAATACATTTGGGATTACTTATACTATTATCTTTTCCCTATTGCTTATCATTTCAAGTATGTTGTGAGTGTAGTCTTAAATCTAGCATGTGATTTTGATCATAGACAGAATCTATACTACATTGGAATAGCTACCTATTATCCTTTAACATTACTTACAATACTGATGTATGATGTGAAACACTACCATCTACTGGGGGCATCGGGTAATCACAAGGAACAATTAAAAACTGGAATCTTGTTCTTAAAATAAAAATAGTTACGAGGACAGGACTGGTACTTTAGAAATATTAAAAGGATCACACATTTCTGTGAAGGAGATTATGGTTTAGTGAGGAGTAAAAATGAAGATAGAATTACAAGTTACAAGTTTATAAGGAAGACTATGATAAATGACAAAAGTAAATAGTTGAGGAAACACATTCTAATTACAGAATATAGAAGTATTATTTGACAGGTTCATAGCACTAGACTTTTCATCAATGAGTATGTGCATTGATAAAAAAATCCTTACATAATTTACAACTCATAATCCTTAATCTCATAACCAACAATATGTTCTACTTCAAGAATGATTTATTTCATTTAGAAAAATGGGTCAATGATATTGAAAAGGAAGTAAAGATCAAATAGATGACAGCTAATGGTAAACAGATATTAAAATTAGCCAGATACACAGAATTGACTTAAGCAGTCTCAAATCCAGATAAGAAATTGCAATATTTTCCTTAATAACAAAAAAGTAAGCAATGGTTTATGGGCATAACAGTAGAAAAGTATACAAGTGAAATTTGTTAACTGAATAGCAATAATAAGGTGAGGTAGGAATTAATGTATTCTACATGTATTTATTATATAGGTATGTGATATGTTATATTAAGATATATTATATATCTATAATATGTAAATTAGCCTGTAATTTACAAGTTATATACCTTATAATATTCATAAACACTATTGCTTCTAAAATAGTGGACATAATACATACTGTTGCATATGTGTATATGTGTGTGTGTGTGTGTGTGTGTGTGTGTGTGTGTGTGTGTGTGTGTGTGTGTGTGTGTGTGTGTGTACACATATGCATAAAGAAAGGATTAGCAGCATCTGTTTTCTTTCTCTATGGTGTGTTTACTGGAATGGAAGAGGTCCTGGTTAAATCCTCTTCAAGACATGAGAATGAAAGACCTCCTGTCAAATGTACCACTGATAGTTACTTGGCCCCTAATAGTCTTCAGTGCCAGGAAAGGTCTTATCAGTAAAAGTCTTTTAGCTGGATGAACTATTCTCTCTACGTTGCTCCCTGAAAATAAATATGCAACACACAGATTTATGTATCATGGTTGCTTAAAAAACTGAAAAATTTAAAGTATCAAGGTAAAAATAAAGTATTTCTTGATCAAAATATTTCTCTTCTATGTTAGATGTGTGCATGCTTCTTTTTGAGAGATCCTATGTAAAATCTGGGTCAGTGTACATCCATACAGGAAAAAAGGCCTGGAGAAAATTGGCAGCTTCCGACTTCTCCATGCTTCATCAGTGTCTCACAACTTCTTCTAGCCTTAAAATTAATCTTTAATTGGATATTAGCCAACATCTCTAATTTCATAAATACATTTTGAACACTTCAATCTTTTGTATTTTATGTATGGTTATCAATATGTACATGTATTTATCTTTTTTGTTACATATGGTAGGAAGTGATTATTTCTCTAATACCTCTCCAGCTCCATCTCTGCATTAAGAAACTACTCTTGCTGCATATGGATGGATATGTATCTTACTTCTATGCCTTCCTAAAATCAGTATGGAAGCAGAATTTTCTTTATTTCTTACCACATTACAAACCCCTAAAACTATGTAGCTAGCACATAGCAGATGCTTTAAATGTTGATTAAACAAAATGCTAATGAGTGAAAATGTATATTGCATACTTTACCTTCCCACAAATGAGACTGCTACACAAGCACCACAACTTGCTCTCTCAGAGAACAATAGCATCTTTTAAGCTTAACAGAGATATCTTAGAATGAGGCTTTACCTCATTCTTTTTAAAACCTACAAAGTAGAATTTCATTGGATAGACAGTATGCATTAAGCCATTTCTTCTGTTGCTGAACATTTTGTTTCCAAAATATTGTGTTTTAAAGGGAGAACTTAATATTAGTTACAATTAGTTTTGTCTTGGGAACCAAGTGGATATCATATATAAATTCACAGAAAAGATGACTGTTGTTATCTTTTTCTGCTATGTTTTCTGACAATGTTAGCAAAAGATATTTATAAAAACAAATAAAAGTAGCAATATACGATTGAAATTATGTGTGACCAGAAGTCTTTAAGAAGGTATACCTACGCCGGGCGCTGGTGGCTCACGCCTGTAATCCTAGCTACTCAGGAGGCTGAGATCTGAGGATCGCGGTTCAAAGCCAGCCCAGGCAGGAAAGACTGTGAGACTCCTATCTCCAATAAACCACCAGAAAACCGGAAGTGGCGCTGTAGCTCAAGTGGTAGAGCGCTCGCCTTGAGCTGAAGAGCTGAGGGACAGCGCCCAGGCCCAGAGTTCAAGCCCCACGACCGACAAAAAAAAAAAAAAAAAAAAAAAAAAAAAAAGAAGGTATACCTATAATATAGAAAAAGAGACAGAGTGAGAGAGACAGAGACAGAGAGACAGAAAGAGAGGTTGAATATCCCTATCCTACAAACTGAAGTTCAATATGACACTGACCTCATGTGACAGGCTAATCAAGGTACACTGAAAATACAGCATAAAATTAACCTTTAGGTTATATATCTAATATTGGAAAAGAAATAAAATTTTGGCCAAAATAGTAATTAAAGTTATGTATGCTAGGCAATCACTTTACCTTTTGTTTAGTAGGAAAAATATAAAATATATTCAGATTTTTCATGGGCCGAGAGAAGAGAAATGGATGAAAACAGTACATTTACCTACATTCTATTATATTTTAATTTTGCTAAGTCAGTATGAGACTTGTTTTGCCACACAGGTTAAGAATAGAAGTTATTCTGCATTTATTTTGGTCAAAGAGTGAAATAAGAACAGCAAGAACTTATTCATGCCTAAAATAAGCTTACAAGTAACTTCCTCTTACCTGCCGTAAAGTACGTGCTACTATGCTTTCTAATACTGGTCCTCTATCTTCATGCAGCAAATGTACCTCATCAAGTATAAGGAGCTTCACAATTTGAGAAAGCGCAACATCCCCAACACTCTTTCTTGTTACTACATCCCATTTTTCTGGTGTGGTTACAAGCATCTACAACATAAGAAAAGAAAATCAAATTAAAATGGGGAAAAAGCCATGTAGATCATTAAAATTTTAACTGTGTCATTACAAAATATCAATGTTGATTAACTAAAAACTGCTCAACACATTCCAGAATGACATATAATTTGCTGTGTACTACAATCAAAAACATCTTTCCCTAAACTAGTATTTCAGTAATTAGTTACAACTCCTAAATCTAGTTAGTAAATTATAATGTGAAATAAAAATTAACTTTTTTAACAAGCATCTTACCAGGTAAAAAAGATAAATAACTATCTTTTAAAGTAGCATGTACTGAGAATGGCCTCTATTTGAAGAGGGATAAAACAAAATAAAAACAACAACCAAAACCCCTAAGAATTTGGTCTAGGATGGTTATTACTGCTAAACTATTGTTACAAGATTTGTGAAAGTAGTACATGCAGAGCTTATAGTAAAAATGGATTCATTTAGTAGAGCACAACTGACACATTTAGCAAATAGTGGGTGGTTGGAGACCTAAGAATCCAGAGCAGTCATTAGGCTCAGGATATTCACAAAATCTGTACAGAAGCAGACCATTTGGCAAACAACTGTGATTATAAAGCTATTCACTTTTTACAGAATCAATTGTTTTGATCCTCTAAAAACATACTGTGACAGAAGAGAATAGGATGTTTGGTATCCTTCACTGCAGTGTTAGAGTAGGAAATGAGCCTATGTATGGATACTCAAAGAATTCATGAGGTGACAAATCAAAACCAAAGGTTCTCCTAGTCAGTGTAACAGACAACAAAGATAAATGACCACCAGTAACTCAACTATGCTATGCCTTTGCAGGGGTTGTCTTCCACACAATTTTAGTAATATTTCATATGTGTTTTGAAGTTATATATAGGGATAAATTCTTATTTTTTAGACTGTAAAAAGTGAATTAATTCTTAACAGATGTATAATCCAATTAAATCTATATGACCTGTTCAACTTTTATAAATATTGTTGCTATAAAATATGAACAATGTAGAACTTAGCAGTTGTAGGTTAGTTAGCAGAAAGTAATGAAACAGGTTAAGCAATAAATGTCTAAGGTTTGAAATACTACAAATCCAAGTGACTTGATTAATTTAATAAAGCTAAAATGGCAATGTTAGTATCACATCAATTTTAACAGAAAAGATATGCTACTAGAAATATGCTAAACAGATGTATAATGAATTTTGAAATTTAAATAGTATGAAAAATCTGCAGTGCATTAACATCCACTTATTATATTACAATAATTTAAAATGACTTTCTACTTTGAGTAATAACAGACGAAGATATACACACAAACATAACTTACTACCAAGCCTTTTTACTGACAGTCCTTAAAGCTCATGAATGTAATTACCCAAGAGGCTGAGATCTGAGAATCACAGTTTAAAGCTAGCCTAAGCAGTAAAGTCTGTGAGACTCTTATTTCTAATTATCTAGGAAAATGCCTGAAGCATGCCTGTAGCACAAGTGGTAAATTGAGTGAGAAAGAAAAGGGAAAATGCCTAGGACCTGAGGTCAAACTCCAGTATAGGCATAAAAATGACAACAACAACAACTACTACAAATTGTGATAAATACAAAGTATGGCTCTTTATCTTAGAACACTGGACCAGAACTTTCTTACATTAAATGTTCAGAGAAAATAATATGGCAACAACAAAAAAAATTTTCAGACATCAGAAAGCTTAGGAATCCTTTTGAGCATTTTTTTTCTATATTTGCTTTCAGCACATTAAGAAGTAGTGTGTATTCATTTATATTACTATTTCACCACTTCAATTCTCTGAACTATAAAGTGCCTAGAAAATAAAGTGTCACATTTGCTTAATGAATTGGAACTCATGCAAGACATTTCCATCTGCTCTTATATTAGGGCATGGGTTAACTGTCAATATTTTTACTGTCAACTAAATTTCTTTCAGTACATGTATTTATTCCCTCAGCAGCATAAAAATCATTATTGAAACTATTCCAATTTTAGCCTGTCCACTAAGGAAATGGCATACTTAAATGATTATATACCATTGTATAAAAAATATGTTGAATTCCATTTTAAAATGCTTATCAGTTTGACAGAAAAAGCAAAGGACTTAAGACTGAGCCAATTAATATGATCATTCATTTAAACAATATATCTAAACACTAACCTTGCACCTGTGCACAGTAAAATTAGAATTATTAGTTTTACATAAACATTGATGATTCATTGATCATTCTTTTTCTATGTATGAAGTATATTTCTTCTTCAGGAAAGAAAGAGAAAACCAGACATTTTAATCTGAATTTTTAGTTGTTTGCATAATCCAATAATTGGACAGGGCTACAAACCTTTTATCAAAACACACCAGAGAGGGAGAATTTCACTAAATGAAGAATGTCTTTCCTGAATCCAAGTATTCATAGACTAGTTCCAAATACAACTCTTTGAATTTTGAGCTAAGAATTATGAAAGAGATCACAAAGCTACTTGCCAAATAATGCCTGTGAGAGGAATGAGTTGGACTGAGTACCTTACATTCTGTTCTTTTGCTCCCCAAGAATTAGCAGACTAAACTAAACTAACATGTCTTGAGAAACAGAATATGTAAAGATTCAAGAGGCAGAAAGTGCTGTGGTTGCATTAGTCAGCCAGCAATTATAGGCAGATAAGCTCTAGTGTTAGAATACAGAGTGGAGGTTCAGGCATTCTGTATTTCCTGGTAGAAGTATATTGTTTCTAAATATAGTTTTATCAATACTTTTTACTGAACAAATAATTGCTGGAGATACAAAGATGAAAAAGGTGATTTATGTGCTAGAGTAGCTTGATAAAAACTGAACCAGAATGCAAAAAAAGAAATCAAAATAGTGTTTGGAGGGTGAGGGACAAAAGCAAAGGAGCAGCAGGGGTCACTGTGAGAGGACAGAGTTGTTCTACATCTGTTAGGAACATGGAAAGATGAACACACTGGAGTTTCATTGTGTGTGTGTGTGTGTGTGTGTGTGTGTGTGTGTAGAAGAATACACCATTTAATAAAAGTGTGTGTGTGTGTGTGTGTGTGTGTGTGTAGAAGATTACACCATTTAATAAAAGTGTGTGTGTGTGTGCAGAAGAATACACCATTTAAAAAAGTACCTCAATCTTGGGCTGGGAAGATGGCTCAGTGGTAGAGAGCTTGCCTTGCATGCCTGAGGCCCTGGGTTCGATTCCTCAGCACCACAGAAGCAAAAAGAAAAAAGCTGGAAGTGGCGCTGTAGCTCAAGTGGTAGAGCGCTAGCCTTGAGCTGAAGAGCTGAGGGACAGCACCCAGGCCCAGAGTTCAGGCTCTACGACAGGACCAAAAAAAAAAAAAAAAAAAAAAAAGTACCTAAATCTGACAAGGCAGAGATCATTCCAATTTTCTGTAGTGACTACAATTATCTAATCAAGGTTTTAATCCTTAAAACCTTCCATTAGGGTTGGGAATGTGGCTTAGTGGCAGGTTTGATTCCTCAGTACTACATAAACAGAAAAAGCTGGAGGTGACGCTGTGGCTTAAGTGGTAGAGTGTTAGCCTTGACAAAAAGAAGCTCAGGGATAGTGCCCAGTCCCTGAGTTCAAGCCCCAGGACTAGCCAAAAAAAAAAAAAAAATCCACCAACTTCAATGAATTCATTAGATATAAAATACCCCTATGTCGAAAAACAAACTTTACAACTTTGGTGGGGATGGGGTGATGGGAAGGGATGGAAAGGGGAAACAAAAGAGGAGGCAACAATGCTTGATAAGAAATGTACTCATTATCTTGCCCATGTAATTGTAACCCCTCTATATGGTATTTTCACAATAAAAAAAAATCCCCTAAAGTTTTTTTCTATTGAATATGTATCTGACTTCAGTTACTGGGAAATGTTTGCATTCATTGAAAGTAGCTGGCAATGTTTAATCTTGTTATATTTATTATGAAATTACACAAGATATTATACTATTTTTAAATTATTTCAGCTATTGAAATAATTTTTTGAAACAACTGGCTATAGATTAAAAGCTGATTTAAATTTTTAAATTAAAATTTGATAAATTTTAAAGATAAATCTACTTTCTTGACTGTAAAATATATAAAACTATTTTTAAAATTTTTAGTATCTAGAATGTATTAGACAAAGCTAATCAAAGTAATCATATGAATTGATCTATAAAAACAGAACGGTAAAACATAAAGTACAGATATTAAAATTCAATAGAATCGGCAGGCACCAGCAGTTCATGCTTGTAATCCTAGCTACTCAGGAGGCTGAGATCTAAGGATGGCAGTTCAAAGCCAGCCCAGGCAGGAAGACTCTGATCTCCAATAAACCACTAGAAAACCAGAAGTGGCACTGTGGCTCAAGTGGTACAGAGCTAGTCTTGAGCTGAAGAGCGCAAGAACAGTGCCCAAGCCCAGAGTTCAAGCCCCCACGACCACCAAAAAAAAAAAAAAAATCAACAAAATCTTACTATAACACTGTTATTTTATATGCCATTAAGAAAGTAAAACAATTCATCAAATAAATTTTCAAAAGGTATATTGTAACTGTTGAATTTTAGTACATTTAATTAAAATTGTTTGTGACCTACTACCTATGCTAAAGCATGAATACTTGTTCAATACAGTTTCTGCAGCTGAAAGGCAGCCTTGAACTAAATCACACTCTAATATTCTTAAGTGCACCAGACAACAGCTCACTGGATTTAAGAAATTGATCTAACTCAAAAATACAATCACATGCCTAGTCAACCAAAAAAATGTAGAAATAACATGAATGTTTTCATTAAAAGATTAAATCTAAAGTCAGAAGGTTTTAGACCCCATAAATATACAGATAATTACTGTTATATACAAATTGTGATATACAAATGTTGTTCTGATTGATACATCAGTTCTGTAATGAAATTCATCAGTTTATAGATTATATTGGCAACAAATTATACTTAGATACTTAGGACTCTACAACAAATCAGTTAGTTCCATCTACTTTCTGTTTTTTTAAATTTTTAGATTTCCTCAATTACTCCTCAAGAATCTAGTTACATTTATGTCAAGGATGACAGATTTCAATTATAAAATGAAAATACAAAAACTCACTGGAAAATCTTCCAGCACAAAAGTAGTGTCACATCACACAGTTGCAATTTGTAAACCTAGTATAAAGAAATAGATGTTTGCATTTGTGGCCAAGGATGGCAGATTATAGTTTAAGTACAAAATGTTCCTCATATCTGATAAGCCTATGGTCCTCAGTTGGTGGCACTATTTTGGGAAGTGGTGGAAGCTGCAGGAGGCAGGGGCTTATTCTGAGGCCAACTACTGGAACGTGCCTTAGAAGGATGTCTTCCCGCCCTTTCCTGTCTTTCTTCTCCTTTCTTCTTTCCAACATTATGAGGTGAGCACTTCTGTCCCACCAAACACTTTAACCATTAAGCCCAGAAACAATGGAGTCAGCCAAGTAGAATTAAAGCCTCTAAAACTGTGAGCCAGAATAAATTTTTACTCCACTAACACACACAAGCTGCATCTTAAGTCTCTTTTTTTTGAGAAATCCAGCTTTTTATACAGGGGTTCTGTCTACTAGACAGACATTCATAGATTCTCCAGCCTCTCATCATGTAAACCAATCTAATAAATCTCTTATATTAAAACCAACTCTATAATGCCATTTTAGCTTAAATTTAATATGGTGTATATATATATATATATATATATATGTAAGGAAATCCTATATATACATATATGTAAACACATATGCATGTGTGTGTGTGTGTGTGTGTGTGTAGTTCAATAAGAAATCCTAAAACCTTTGAAGAAGTAGCACATATAATGCTGAGAATTAGTAGATAAAGCTCCCCTATTCAAGAATATTTTTAGCCTGTAATCCTAACAATTCAGAATGCAAAGATTTGGAAAGATTGGGGTTTGAAGCTAATTCAAGCATAAAGTTCAAGACACCCCATCTTAACTTGTCATCCTAGTAGTACAATAGTGTAAATAGGAAGAATATGATCCAGATCAGCCCTGGAACAAAAAAATGAGACCTTATTTGAGGCATTACTAGAGAGAGCTGAAGGAGTAGCTCAAGTGAAAGAGGACCTGCTTAAACCCAGCACTGAAACAAAACAAAAAAAGAGAAAAAAATACTTCCTAGATTAGATCTGTTTATACCTAGAGTAGCAGGACTCTTCCTAAAGTTTGATTTAAAAACCTTTGCATCAATTCTATCATAGTACTTTGTAAAGAATACAAGGCTGATTACCTAAAACTTAGAGAAAAATACAAAATTGTTTACATATGTGTGTACAATATATAGAAACCTTTGTCTAATCACTGTAACTGCTAGTCAATATTATATCCTAGAGTTTAATTCTGTTAAAGTCTCTTAGATTAAGTGTCTGCTACACCTTACAATGATGCCTCTTCACCTGCTAAACAAAGTTCTTTTTGACATGCAACTTACATGTAGCAACTTGTTCTGTGCTAATTTCTAATCTGTATAATTGGGATATAGTTCAGACATAATACATTCTCTGAAGTTATTATAGTGTTTTTCAAATCTGATGGGGTTATGTGCTCTTTGAAAGGGAAAGTCCCTCACATATGATATTAAGTATTTGGCAGACAACACCATTGATCTGACACCTCTCTCTACAAAGCCAGTTTGTCCATCAATTTTTAGTCAAATAAAGCACTATAAAATGTCATTTTGTAATGCTAAAAAAACTATACCACAAAATAACGAACTAAATAAATACATGGTATGGCTTTTACAAAAACAACTAAAAATAATACCAATTTCATCTCTTCAAACTAATTTCACACAATCAATATTAAGAAGTACTTGTTCCAGAAGAATTAATCAAACATTTATTTGGGGTCTTTGGGAAAAATAGACAAGCACTCAATTCCAAGCCATAAGTAAAAGCTACTTCTTGTCAACAAATTAAGACAAGATAAAAACTGCTGAAGTTCATTTCAATTAGAGAAATCAATGTTTTTGCAGGTACTTATTCTTTGGTTTTTTATTACAAGAGCCATTTTAAAAATTAATTTAAAAAAGAAGACAAGCCGGACACCAGTGGCTCACACTTATAATCCTAGCTGCTAAGGAGGCTGAGATCTGAGAATCACAGTTTGAAGCCAGCACAAGCAGAAAACTCTGAGACTCTCATCTTCAACAAACTACTTAGAAAAAGCCAGAAGTGATGCTGTGACTCAAGTGGTAGAGCACTAGCCTTGAGCACAAAGAGGCTCAGGGACAGTGTGCTGGCCCTGAGTTCTAGTCCCAGGACTGGCAAACAAACAAAAAGAAAAAAGAAAAAGAAGATAAGCAGGACATGTGACCCATTCAATCACAAGTTACCATGATCTCAGGAGAACCTGCTGCTAGGAGTTTTTTACTCACTCACTCACTGTTCCCAGCCATGGATCTAGGATTAGGAAGGAAAAGAACTAGAACTTCAGAAGCTAATACTTTAAGAAGAAAAACAGAGAGAACTGTAGATGGTACACTGTTAGGAAATACAATGGTGCAGCTCAAGCAGCTGCTGTCACCTCAGGGCCCAAACTACTCACACAGCACAAGTATGACTACGGCACTGAAACAGTGAAATTAATCATTTCTCTGCAATTTCTACAATCTACCAAACTCAAAAGAGTGAAAAAGAAATCAAGCAGAAATTATTAGTTTTCTGTTTAAAAATAGCTGAACAGAAACCAACTCACACTAGAAAGAGGATTTAGAAAATGGTATTTAAAAAGGTTATGAAACAGGATACAGTAAAGCCAGGAGCACAATCATGTTCATTCATTGCAGAACTATGCACTATAGCCAAGGTAGGGGCACTTCTCAATGAGTTGAGAAAATGTGGTACATGTACACAATGGAATTTTACTTATCTATTAGAAAAAAATGATACTGTACCATTTGTAAAGAATTGAAAGTCCTGGAAAAAATGTTAAAAGAAATGTCAGGCCCAGAGAAACAATTATTGCATGTTTTCACTCATAGGTGGAAGCTAGAATTAGCTTATAAACTTGTAACGGAAGGAATGGATTGGGAGAGATGGGTAACAATGTTGAAAGGGTGACAATGACCAAGATGCACAGTATTCATAAATTGCTTTGTTAAATGGCAACAAGTTCGTACAAGTTTTTTTGTTTTTACTAAAAATGGAGAAAAGCAAATCCACTCAAAGAATGTGCTAACATATTACATGTGATTAAGTATAAAATCCAAATCTAAGCTTTCTTGACACTCACTAGAAAAAGAAAAGCAGTCACATGATTTGATACAAAACAAATTCTCAATTAAAAAAAAAAACCAAGTTGGAGAATACTTTCTTCTATAGGACATTATTCTCAGTTGAATGACAGAACATGAGAACATCTTCAACAAACTTTCAAGACAAATACACAATCGACCAGATGAGACACCCATCTAAAGTTCTTTTGGATAAAATCAGACTCATAATTATAAATGCTACTGCCTTGGAAACAATTTTATTTAATTATTTTTGAAGTGAAAAAAATGACTAGCTACTTGGGAAGCTAAAATCTGAGGATCGAGGTTTAAAGGCAGCCTTGTAGGAAAGTCTGTGAGACTCTTATCTCCAATTAATTACAGAATAAGCTGGAAGTGATGCTATGGTTCAAGAGGTAAAAAGCTAGCCTTGAGCAAAGGAGCTCAGGAACAGTGCCCAGGCCCAGAGTTCAAGCCTAAGAACTGGTTTAAAAGAAAGAAAGAAAACAAAACAAAACAAAACAAAAGCATGAAAGAAAAAAAGAATCCAAATCATCAGCAAAGATGTAAAATAAACATCTTCTGTTCTAACACTTTTTGTAAATACTGTGTAATATATTCTTCCAGATGAGAACCAAAAAAAACCACAGATATATGATTATCTTTTCAAAAACAATTACACAAATGTAACACAAGTACAATAGCCTTATCTCATCACATGATACTTACCTTTTTTTTTTTTTTTGGTCAGTCATGGGTCTTGAACTCTGGGACTGGGTGCTGTCCCTAGCTCTTTAGCTCAAGGCAAGCACTCTACCCCTGAGCCACAGCGCCACTTCTGGTTTTCTGAGTGGTTTATTGGAGATAAGAGTCTCATGGATTTTACTGCCCAGGTTGGCTTTGAACCGTGATCCTCAGATCTCAGCCTCTGAGTAGCTAGGATTACAGGCCACCAGTTCCCAGCTTTATCACATGATTTTTGATGAGGTCAAAGGCATTATTTTTCTAAAGGGACACTAAAGCTCTACACTAAACTAGTGAAAAAACAAAAACAAAACATTATCTATCTTATGCTAAGAGTAATACTACTAACAAATACGGACTTGTTTTTCTGTTTTTCTTACTATCATTTAATTCCCAGGAAGAACAGGAGTATGTGAGAAGGAGCAAATTTAGAGTGGACAAATGCTTCCCAAGTGGTTCTGATATTACCACTAAATTGGCTAAATTGGCTAAATCTGACAAATCTCCAGGTCCCCATGATTCTAATATCCATCCTTTGTGCTCTCTCTCTCTCTCTCTCTCTCTCTCTCTCTCTCTGTATATATGTATATATATATATATATATATACACATATATATCTATATTGTGAAAATACCATATAAAGGGGTTACAATTACATGGGCAAGATAACAAGTACATTTCTTATCAAGCATTGTTGCCTCCTCCTTTGTTTCCCCTTCCCTCCCTTCCAATCGCCCCCCCCCCCACTGCCAAAGTTGTAAAGTTCGTTTTTCGACATAACAACTTGTACTTGTACATCTCATTGTTGCAATGGGTCCACCTGTATCTCTGTTTAAACGATTTGTTTTTTTTCCCTTCCCCTCCACAAATTATACCAACATCAAATACAGTGAAAGCAGCGGTTATACCGTGGGGGAGGGATATACAAAGCAACAAAGAAATAATCTTATAAATGTGTTAGAAACAATCGCATGAAAGAAAAAACATTTGAATACTTATCTTGGGGTTCATTCCCTAACATCATCTTATCTGACCTTTTATGCTTGACTCAGGCATATACTAGTTATTGCAAATAAGGGAAACCATGGGACCTATGTTTCTTTGGGCCTGGCTTACTTCACTTAATGTAATTTTTTCCAAGTCTTTCCATTTCCTAACAAATGGGGCAATGTCATTTTTTTTTTGGGGGGGGGGGTCCGGTCATGGGGCCTGAACTCTGGGCCTGGGCGCTGTCCCTCAGCTCTTTTTTTTTAGCTCAAGGCTAGTGCTCTACTACTTGAGCCACAGCGCCACTTCCAGCTTTTTTCTTTTTGCTTATGTGGTGCTGGGGAATTGAACCCAGGGCCTCATGCATGCAAGGCAAGCACTCTACCACTGAGCCACCTTCCCAACCCCGGCAATGTCATTTTTATCACACATTTCAGAATTCATTTAAAAAAGATGACTTTCCAAAATAATTCCACAACACTATTTGTAATGTTGAGAGCTTAAGCTACACATTGTAGCCTTACATGCATAGGCTACTTTCATGAACTTTAACTCTTAATTTATAATGGAAAAATAGTTTGCATTTTAATTGGTATTGTGCTTGATTTTTAATGATTATTAATAACTTATGTTTTGAAAGTTTATATTCTACTATGTGAAGGTTTTTAGAAGGAAATAAAATAGATCTCTGCATGCTAGGTAAAGTATTACAATTTTATAAAATGATATATAAATTTATTACTCTATATTCTTCACTCCTGAGCTTCAATGTTAAGGAGGCTTTTCTTAACCCCTAATTCCCAAGTAGTATTCCCTTGTCATAGCTTTCTGTGACATATCCATGTCCCTGTTTTCTGCACAATTACTACACTGTATTGTTTGCTTAAACACTTATCCTCCCCAGTGGTCCCCCAGGCAGAGAAAAGGCAAGGATAGCAACTGTCTTATAGGGTCCCACATTCACAAGATCATCATGTGGTTTGGCTCATACTCAAAAACTGTTGATCAATTATATTCTTTGTAAAATAATTATATTTTTTGTAAAAATTATTAATTATTCTTGCTTATGAGAAAATGGAACAATGTGCTTCTATATTTAATTCTTATAGTCTACAATGTAGTTACCAAGTTTAAAAAGGTTATTTAAAGCCGGGTGCTGGTGGCTCATGCCTATAATCCTAGTTACTCGGGAAGGTGAGATCTAAGGATCACGGTTCAAAAGCAACCCATACAAGAAAGTCTGTGAGACTTTTATCTCCAATAAACCACCAGAAATCTGGAAGTGGAGCTGTGGCTCAAGTGGTAGAGTGCTCACATTGAGCTGAAGAGCTAAGGGACAGCACCCAGGCCCAGAGTTCAAGCCTCACGCCTCCTCCCCCACCCTCCCACCACTCTCCCCCCCACACAAAAAAAGGTTATTTTAAGACATCTTCACCTGTGGATTTTCAGAATTACCCAAGAAATATTTTCCTCCTATTCTACTGCTGAATACTTTCACCAAATTGAAAACTCTAAATGTATATAGCAGGAAAGAAATCCATATACTGAATCCTAGACAAAGGCGTTATACTCCCATTGGTCAGCCACTGGCACCAAAGTTTAGATATTATTCACCTTAGAATCAATAATGGTGATGAAAGGTGAAAGCTTACTGGCTCCTCTTAGACCTAAGCTGAGAGACCTTAATTCACATGTTTTGCAGGAGAAGCAAAGCTGTATCTAGGCTCTTTCTAAAGAGAACAAATACAACTTGAATGGTTCATAATCAAGACTCAAACTTTTACGATGCTCCTGTCCCTCTATTTTCCATCACCATGTCCTTACTCTCCTCTCCAAGAACTTTTAACTTCTTTACTTCCCATAAGACAACTGAGATCTTCTCCCTTAATTTCTTCAAGACCAACTGGAGGAGTGGGCAGTCCTATCAGTTTGGCTTCAAATTATATTTCTATGAATAGAATTTGTTAATACTCTACAAATGGTATAGTTTTCTTCCAATATAAGATGAAAGCAATAGTCCCCACATATAGTAGAATTACAATGCAAATGAAACATGTTGACACACAAGAAACATTTGAAATAATGTCTGACATGTAAGTATCAATTGTGAATTCCAATATCCCCATCTTCATTTTGTCATCATCATCATCATTAGTATCATCAGTACCATCATATCTTCTTCCTGTGCATGTGCTAGGAACAATGCTAAGTGTAAGAGGTACAGTGATAAGGTAAGACAAAGGCTGGTAGCACTGACCTCATAGGGCTTACATTGTAGTAAGGTGAAATAGCAATGAACGGTCAAATAACTGTAAAATATAACATTTTATTTATGATAAGCTGCTCAGGACAATCTTTGTAGTGTTACATAGTGCTGTAATAGAATAATACACCTAAACAGAAATTTTAAAGGTTTAATGAGACAAGATGTAGGGAAAAACTGTAATAAGAGCATGTACAAAGAACATATGGGAGAAGAAATCTATAGGAGAAATTTCACACTCACAGTGTAGGCTGCAACAAAGAGAATGCTTTAAGCATTCGCTGTAAATTTGAGGTGAAGGGACAGAGAACACTCTGGTGTTCAAAAATTAGATTGTTTTTACTACTTAGTTGGAAGACTGAATGGTTATTGTGTGTGCTCTTAATAAGACAGAGGTTACTGTGTAAGAAATGGCACAATACTAAGGAAGGAAGGACATAGATGAATTTGGGAAATATTTAAAAGATAAAATCAAGAGGAATTTGGTATTGGTTGATTAATTTTATTTGAATACAGTTAATCACTGTGAAACTTTCTAAGAGGTGATACACAAACATTCTGCAAAAAGTATTCTTATGTGGCTGATATTTCACTTCTCTGTTACTTTCTTGTTCAAGATAAGATAATCACAAATGAATTATTAAGAAATAAGAGAACTACAAATTATTCTCTGACAAAAATTTCTAACTGATTTGATAATATAATGGAAGAATATTAAAGCTGTTTGGCATCTTCATCTTTTCTAGGTCATTAATTGTCAAAACCTTTACTTATGTGTCAATCTGGTTTTTATAGGCTGAATCTTAATAGCAATAAGAACAGATAGATATAAAGGAACACTAAAAGCTGAGACTTACTACTTAGTAACAATAATTAGCCTTTCAAAAATTTACATTTTTTTGCAGCTTTTATCAACTAAGAAGCAAAGAAAAACACAACTCTTTAAGTACTTTTCAGTTATAAAAGACCATAGTGATAGCCTATTTGTTACATGTTAATCCATGTCATAATTCTAAGGACAAAATAATTTTTTTCAAGATGATATTAATACTACTACCAGATATTAATATCTGGTAGTAAACATCTGTCTTATAATTTGCTGAAAAGATTCTTCAGAAATTTAATAAGTAATTAGGAGATCTAGGCTGACAATAATAGATACCTGACATTTATTCTTATTTTTATTTCACTGTGTATAAGAAAACAAGATTACTTTTTTTTTTTGGGGGGGGGTCCAGTCGTAGGGCCTGAACTCTGGGCCTGGGCGCTGTCCCTCAGCTCTTCAGCTCAAGGCTAGCGCTCTACCACTTGAGCCACAGCGCCACTTCCGGCTTTTTTCTTTTTGCTTATGTGGTGCTGAGGAATGGAACTCAGGGCCTCAGGCATGCAAGGCAAGCGTTCTACCACTGAGCCACCTTCCCAGCCCCAAAACAAGATTACTTTTATAAACACAATATACTATATTTTAATTTTCCAACAAAGGCTCACTAACTTTTTACAAAGAAAACAGAAATTATAAGTTCTATTGATTTCTTTTTTTTCTCTCCCATTGACTTATTTCATTAACATAAAAAATTTTGCAAAAAGGCCCATGAATTAATTTAAAAATAAATTTTCCACAAGGCACTTTGGTTTATGTCTATAATCCTAGTTACTCAGGAGGTTGAGATCTGAGAATCACAATTTTAAGCCAGCCTAGGTAGAAAAAGTCTATGAGACTTTTATTTCTAATTAATCAGAAAACAACAACAAAACAGAAGAAGAAGCATAGTTTAAGTGATAGTGCACAAGCCTTGAGCAAAGAAAAAACAAAAGAAAAGCATGAAACTTGAAATTGAAATCCCAATACTGGAATTAAAAAAAATATTCTGATGACTTTCCTACTTTTCTTAAAACTCATATGAAAACAATCATATTCTAGAATAAAGCCTAACATGATGTTAATACAAAATAAAGCCAAATAAAAAAGAAGCCATTATAGATTGACTACCACTCCCCTAATATTAAGAGCTTTCTCTTATGAAAGAATACTCATCAAATAGGCAGTGCTGTTAATTTTTTTAAGTAGGATCAATAATTAAAAATCTTTAATGTAAAATAGCTCTAAGAGCACCAAATAATAATTTGTCTCCATTTGCCCAATTTTTATGCATTATAAATTATATTTCTGTTCAGTCTTCCAATGCCAAGTGTATTGAGAACAAAGATTTAAAATTTAGAGAGTGGATTTTTACTGAAAGTATTTTAATATATAAACAACTGAAAAAATTAAAATGGATAAGATTCCATTATTACTGTAAGTAAGTTGCAATTCATATAGTAATACAGAAAACAAACATTCTTCAAAATAGAACTTCTTTCTTTTTTTTTTTTTTTTTTTTTGGTCGGTCATGTGGCTTGAACTCTGTGCTTGGGTGCTGTCCCTGTGCTCTTCAGTTCAAGGTGAGTGCTCTACAGCTTGAGCCACAGCACCACTTCCGTTTTTTTTTTTTTTTTTTTTTTTTCTGGTGGTTAATTGGAGATAAGAGTCTCACGGACTTTTCTGCCCGGGCTGGCTTTGAACCGTGATTCTCAGATCTCAGCCTCCTCAGTAGCTAGGATTACAGGTGTGAGCCACTGGTACCAGTTAGAACTTATTTCTTAATAGTAGGTTTTTCCATACTGGAAATGGTTATTCTACCTAATTACATATTTCATCAGAAAATATTAAAAGTAGCTGGGCACTGGTGGCTCACATTTGTAATCCTAGCTATCCAGGAGGCTGAGATCTGAGGATCATGGTTCAAAGCCAGCCCTGTCAAAAAAAGTCGGTGAGACTCTTATCTCCAATTAACCACCAGAAAACTGGAAGTGGTGCTGTGGCTCAAGTGGTAGAGTGCTAGTCTTGAGTTGAAGAGCTCAGTCACAGCGCTCAGGCCAGAGTTCAGGCCCCACGCCTAAAAAAAAATTAAAAGCGAAAAACTTCTTATTCATTATGCATTAATATGTGATTAGGCCTTTCTAAAAATTCTTCTTTGATGTCACCAACTTATACATATCAGATTTTATTTTGAAATTGTAGATCTCTCCCAATAATAAAAAGACTTAAAAACTTTGTTATTACATGTTTAATTACATAAGATTAGAAATGCAAATAGAAAAAAAGAATGTTTACATTAATAAAAGCCTGAAAAATAATTTCTGCTACCAAAAATACATTGTGCAGTTCTTTAAAACATTAAATATTAAAGAAATACCATAAAGATATTAAAAATATTGTTGTTGTCATTTATTCTAACTGAAAACAATCCTAGGAGAAGCATTGCTCAGGAGGTAGAGAATCTACCTAGCAAGCACAAAACCCTCTGAATTATTCAACCTCCAAAACAAATTCCACAGTTATATTTCCAAGACTTGAGAAAAGAGAATAATGTCCCGCTATCCTCAACCAAAACAGCCAGGAAAAAAAAAAAAAAACCCAACAACCAGAAACCTAGATAAAAGGAAGAACAATATTGGGCCTCACAGAAAATGCCTTGCGTGGACATGCAGCTGCTGTCAAGGCAGGAGAAATCGTTAGTTTTTAACTGGTGTTTTCACTAAGGCTCAAAGGAACACTCTGAAATGTAAGTATTAAGAAACGCAGTGAGTATCAGTATTCTTCATAAGAGGTAAATTTAGGTGAAAAGTTTGAAATTAATAGTTGATGTAGAATAAAAAAATGAAAACTTAGATAGGACTTCTTTGCTAGTTTTGTTTTGTTTGTTTTTGTTTTTGGTGTTGGTCCTCCAGCTTGAACTGTCCAGTCTTTTCTTTTTGCTCAAGGAGAAGGCTCTACCTGTTCATCCACAGCCCTACTTCCAATTTTTATTGGTGGTTAATTAGAGGTAAGAGTCGCAGACTTTCCTGCCTGAGCTGACATTTAACCATAGTCCTTAGATCTCAACCTTCTGAGTAGCTAGGATCACAGGTGTGAATCACTGGTGCCTGGCTTAAATGGAATATATATATATATATATATATATATATATATATATATATATATATATATATATATGTATGTATATATATATATGTATGTATGTATGTATATATATATATATATATATATATAGTAAAAATACTGTACAGAGGGGTTACAAAACCATGAGCAAGGTAATGAGTACATTTCCTATCAAGCATTATTACCTCCTCCTTTGTTTTTCCCCTACCATCCCTTCCCTCCCATCTCCACAACTACACTACCCCGGCCCCCCACCCAAGTTGTAAAGTTCATTTTTCAACACAGCGTCTTGCGTATCTCATTGTTACAATGGGTCAACCTGTATCCCTATTTAGGCATTTTGTTTTTTCCCTTCCCTTCTCCAAATTAGAGAAGTGTATATACAAGATGCAGGGCACCGACATCAAATACAGTGAAAACAGGGGTTATACTGTAGGGGAGTAAGCCAGGCCCAAAGAAACATAGGTCCCAGGGTTTCCCTTATTTGCAATAACTAGTATATGTCTGAGTCAAGCAGAAAAGGTCAGATAAGTTGATGTTAGGGAAATGAACCCTAACATATGTATTCAAATGTTTTTTTCTTTCATGCGATTGTTTCTAACACATTTATAAGATGTTTTCTTTGTTGCTTTGTATGTCCCTCCCCCTGCTTTCACTGTATTTGATGTTGCTATAATTTGTGGAGGAGAAGGGAAAAAAACAAATCGTTTAACTAGGGATACAGGTGGACCCATTGCAACAGTGAGATGTAAAGTCCTTATGTCGATAAACGAACTTTACAACTTTGGTGGGAGGTGGGGGGAGGATCAGGTGAGGTGAGGGGATAGTATGGGAAGGGATGAGAAGGAGAAACAAAGAGGAGGCAACAATGCTTGATAAGAAATGTACTTGTTATCTTGCCCATGTAATTGTAACTTCTTTGTACGGTATTCTCACAATAAAAAAAAAAGGAAAAAGGAGTGATTTTTCTTATAATAAAAAAAAAGATAAAAAAGAAAGATTTTGGTAAATTTTGCTTTCTGTATTTGTAAAACACAGATATAGGGCTTTTGTGAGGTTAAAAGAAGGAAACATGTTCATTTAGCAGATGTGCAGGATCCTGGCAACCAGTGTCATTTTACTTGTTTTCATACAGATAATCTACCATTCTCTTTCGTAACATTCAGCAATCAAAATTTTATTTTATAGTGACCAAGATTTATAGGTCTACATAAGAATCAAAAGAAGGGCTGGGAAGGTGGCTCAGTGGTAGAGTGCTTGCCTTGCATGAATGAGGTCCTGGGTTCAATTCTTTGGCACCACATAAGCAGAAAAAGCTGGAAGTGGCGCTATGGCTCAAGTGATAGAGCGTTATTCTTGAGCTGAAGAGCTGAGGGACAGTGCCTAGGCCCAGAGTTCAGGCCCCACAACCAACCCCTACCCTACCCCCCTCCAAAAAAGAATCAAAAGAAAAGACTTTGGGCACAAAGGATTCTTTTATTAATATAAATGTGAGTGTTGCAGGACACTATATAGGCAAGAGAAATGTAAAGTATACACAGAGTCTCAAATAGGTTTTCAATAATAAGTAAGATCTGGACAAATGTCAATGGATAAAGGAAAATAATATGAAAAGAAAAAAATGTATGAGGAAACTTACTCAATAACAATGTTCATTTCAGAAAAATGTTATTTTACTAATTAATGTAATTTCAGAAAAAGCAGAAAGTTTTAAATTTCTGTACATATATTGTGAGCTCAGTTGATACAGAAAGCTCTCAGTCAGCCTTGTATTACCATGAGTTATATATAAATCATTGTGAGATCTGCTGAATGTTTGCCTGCCCTTAATTTTGTAAAATTATGCCTCCCACAAAACAAATGGTGCCCCAAAGCAAGGCAAAAGTTAATGTGCTTAATTTAAATGATAAAGTGAAAATTTCAGATTTGTTGAAAAGGCAGCATATGTTTAGCAATAGTTGGGAGATTTTATGGGGAAAATGAATCAAGCATCTGCAGAGCAGCAATGACTACTATAGATTCTGAGCATCTGTGATTTTTCTTCAATGGAGGGTTCACTGGAACCATGTGTCTACAGATAGCAGTGTATCTACAGTACAAGGTAAGGAGCTTCTCTCTATAGTTCTGGTCTCAATATATTTTGGCTGTGGAATTCTTTGCACATTTTTTTAAACAATATAAGAATACAAAGCTCTCACTCCCTATATACTATCTGGAAAAGCTCCATTGCATATTTGTATAAAAGCCCTACTGTATTTTTGTAAGAGAACTGAAAGAAAATAATACGATAACATTCTTATAAGAAAGCAGTTTTAAATGTTGTAGAACCCTTTGAATTCATTTAAGGAAATTCTGGACATATTAGATCACATTTCAAGAGCTGCAGCTATAGACCAACAAATTGATAGTATGTTTTCTTTTTTCCTTTTTCAATTAGTGTCTTAATGTTGTTCCGGAAGAATAAGTAGAGGGATGCAACAGAACAATGGACATGAAACAGAAGGGACAGAATGTTCATGCTACATTAACTTACTATTCTAGAGTGGTTTCAATTTTATGAAATTTTATTTTGAATATTTTGTTAAGTGCCAATTTTAATTTAATACATATTCCCCACTCCTACCCCCTGCCCGGTGTCCAGTACTGAAGCTTGAACTCAGAGCCAGGTGCTTTTCCTGAGATTTTAGTCACTCAAAACTAGGCTCTACCACTAAAGCCACAGCTTCACTTCCAGCTGTCTTGGTGGTTAATTGGAGATAAAGAGTCTCATGGATTTTTCTGCCCAGACTAGCACTTTAAGAAGTTAACAAAAGAAAAGAAAGGGGCATTTTGCACTTAATTACAGTAAATATAACTATTGATTTTTGAGAAAAACAAATTCAGAATAAGATTCTATGAAGACTTGGTGAGAAAAGATGCATTTGCAGTAGGTTTTAAAGGACAGTTATATTTTAAAATACACTTCCTGAATACACTAGTAAAAGAAAAAGAAAATGAATGCTTCTAGATTATAGTACTTATAAATTCACTAATAGCAGAAGAACAAAGTGATGGTATGAACCTCTATTCATAGAACTTTAATTTTTCCCTAATCTTTTTGTTATATTAAAAATAAATCCTGCAATGAACATGCTTATATATGTAAATCCTATGATCTGATTTTTTATCAAGAAGGCCTATAAAAGGAAAATTAGAGAATAACTAGTAAAATTAATGTAAGCACGTGGGTTATAAGACACTATTCCTATTAACTCTAAAATATATTTAATTGAAACCTTTCTTTGCATCTTCATCATGTTTCAGATAATTTGACATAATTAAACAATGCTATTCTCCTGCCAAAACCTAACTGTGCTTGTCCTATGCCAGCTCTGGCTGCTACTATCACAAAACACCATGGCACAGTAGGCTTAAATAAGACATATATTTCTCACAGATAGAGGCTGAGAAATATAGAATCACAGTGCAAACAGTCAGTGTATCATGCCTTTTGGCTTTCTTGCTTCTACATAGCCACCTTTTTACTATATGCTGACAAGGATATTTTCTCAGTGGTGGGATGAACTGGAAATGGAGACAAAGAAGTAATGGAGAAAGGAAGAGAGAAAGACATAGAAAGGGCAAGGGGGAGGAAGATATCATCTGCTTTTTCTAAAAGTAATTAATTCCATCACAAAGATCTCATCCTTCTGATCTAATCTAAAATTACCATTAAAACTCACACTTCCAAATAATATTATATTGTGGGTTAGGGTTTCAACACATGAATTGTGGGGAGGGGGTTATCAACATTCAGCCTGTGTGACTTTATTTTGGAAAAGAGCCCTTGCATTTAAATTATGGTAAGGTTTTAAATTAGGTTAAGGCTCCTACGCTAATCATCTAATGACTACTAATCTTAGAAGAAAAGAATAAAGGGAAATAAAGATAGACAAGACACACACACATGGTCAAGCTAATTTGTTGTAAAGGAATTGTTAGAAAAGCAGGGATTGCAGTGAAGGGTATAGACATCATCCATTAGCAGCTAAGAAACAAGGAGATTTCCAGAAAAAATACAATGTCAACATCACAACTGCAGAATTCTAAACTCCAAACCTGTAACATTTAAGACTGTTGTTTTAAGATATCAAGTTTGTGGGGCTTTTCCTAGTCAGACCTAGAAAAGCAGTTCACTAGCCACTCACCTTTAAGTCAGTGGTCATACTTTATTACAAAAGTTGTATCATATTTTCTACACCAAATTCTAATGAATTATTCCATTAATATTTGTTCACCACTATTTAGTTTCTAAATATCACCTTACTTACATATTGCTTCCATTAATTGATAATAATTTAATTGTAGTGCTACCATACTTTTTCCTACTTAGTCATAATGTAAGATCTCTGAAGGCAGGAATTATATGTGTCTCTATTGTTATTCATTTTATCTAGTATATAGTGCCAAATACAGTACATAATTTTTTAAGTTCTCAGTTGATAAAGAATGATTTAAACCTTTTATTTATTTCTTCCTTCTGTTAAAATATTCTTATACAGTAGTTTAGGATATTGGTGGAATTATTTCAAGATCTAAATATTATCTACTCCTAAAATTCAACTACTATCTTTATTCCTATTCCCTCTGTCTTAAAACAACATTAACTGTAAACAGAGTTTAAATGTATGCTTGGATCCTAAAATTATTCAAAATCAGTAAAGCATCACAGAAATCTGAAAAGATAACATAAAAGAAAGTACCAGCAGAACTTTTACAGTAGAGAGGTAATATAGTTACAAATAAAAAAAGAAATTATATTATGTTTGTATATGATACTTTCACAAGATGTAAAATCTAGTAACTTTCATAATTATAAAAAGCCAAAATATTCCATAAAAAATACATGAATAACATACCTGAGTTCGTAAAATTTCATTTTTTGACAATTGCATATCACCAGTTAATTCTTTCACCATGATGCCCAGTGGTTCTAGACGTTTGCTGAAGTAATTTGTCATTTCAGCTGCCAAAGCTTTCATTGGAGCAACATATACAATCTGTGCCAAAGGAATACTGGCTTGATGAATGAGCAAACACTACAATGTCATTTGTTTCAAAGTAGCCAATAAAAGTCGGAACTGGTTGTGAAATATATTTCTAGATATTTTCTGTGAATAATGTTAATGATACATGAACAGTACTTATCTTCTTGGGTAAGTGTGTAACTATTCAAAAGACAACTGAATTTGTTTACACAAACTTATCAATGTGAGTTACTTCAAAGTTAACTGGATTCCAAACCTTTTTTTGTGGGCGACAGGATTTTCACAGCAAATAGGGACTGCCTCAATAGTAATAAAGCAGCGCATTACTTACATGACTTATATGAAGTACAATAAATCAATAGCTTAGAAACTTCCAGATTTCATGTAACTACAAGTTCATTTTAACTTTTACATTTTAAGAAGTTGTCTTACATTCTGGTATTTTCCCACCTTAAATTCATTTTTCTTGATAACACCTTGTTGGAAATGTTGGCGAATTTCGTGCAAGACTGTCAACATTGCAATGTTGGTCTTCCCAGCCCCAGTAGGGGCACAAATCAGCATGTTCTCGTTGGTGTTGTAGGCAGTTTCAAAAACTATTGACTGGATTCTATTGAGTCTCTTCATTCCTTTAAAAGCTAACTGTCCAATCTAAAGAAAGAAAATAACAATTCATTATAAATTAAATTGATGTGAGGGACTCATACAAAAACATGGAATATAGGGCTGGGAAGGTGGCTCAGTGGTAGAACACTTGCCTTGCATGCCTGAGGCCCTGGGTTCGATTCCTCAGCACCACATAAGCAAAAAGAAAAAAGCCGGAAGTGGCACTGTGGCTCAAGTGGTAAAGCACTAGCCTTGAGCTGAAGAGCTGAGGGATAGTGCCAAGGCCCAGAGTTCAGGCCCCACGGAAAAAAACAAAAACAAAAACAAACAAACCACGCACGGAATATGAACATTAACTCTCTTCCATTAATAAAGAGACTAATCTGTCCTGTCTGTCAATGTGTCAAATATTTTAACTTAAGTATGTGCAGCTGAAAAACAACTACAACTCTGGCCTGATTCTAATGCATCTGAAAATTATGACTAAGGGTGAAAAGTGTAAGATTATATAAGCATCTTCATATGTAATTCTTATGTACAAAACAATGATAAATTTAATATATGAAAATAAAACAGCAATCTTTTAAAAATTAAATCCACTCGCTAATTTCATAATGACATTCTAGATTATTTGGAGTAGAGATGATGTCCTAGTTTATTTACACCAAAGGCAACTAGGAAAAACAAAAAAGATGGTGGTGTGTGCTTCTAATCCTAGCACTCAGAAGGGCAAGGCAGGAAGATTCCAAGTTTGAGGCCAGCTGAGACTACATAAGGATACCCTCTCTCAAAATAAGAACAACAAACTTTCTAGATATAAATAAACATTTTGAAAAAAATGTCAATACCTTAACAGATAAAAAATTTTATAACCCAACAGGAGGGATGACATATACAGAATACACTTTAGAATACACATGTCATTTTCAGACTATTTCTTATTTAACTCTCACAACAATCTTATGGTATACTATTGTGTTATATCTCCCTTTTGGGGGAAGGGGCCCAAGGGATCAAATTAAGGGCCTTAGGCATTTTAGACAGGAACTAAACAGTTAAAGAGACTCAACATATGATCCAGCCAAAGATCCAAAAGAAAAATAAGTGTAAATATTTACAAAAACTTTTATACAAATGATCACAGCAGCTATACTGTGGGAAATAGGAATAAAATGTCTATCCACAAAAAATGGAGAAACAAAATACATAATAATACGATGGAACATTATGCAGCGAAAAGAAATTAATTATTGAAACATTTGTCAACATTATATCCCCTATGAAGACTAAAGTAGAATATATACTGTATAGCTGCATTAGTTTACAGATGTAGAATAGGAAAAGATGTCAAATTATGTGATGCACAGGATTGAGGACTAGTAGGATAAGGGAAGAGATTGCAAAAGGTCAAAAAGGGTCTTTTGGAAAATAATAGTTGTATGGTCAGTGGGTCACCTGTAGGGATGTTTTCACATATTAAAGTTATCAAATCATCACCTTAAATACACACATTTATTATATGAAAATTACACCTTAAAGTTTTTAACTTTTTTTCTTGTTGGCACTCATCATGGGCTTCATACTCAGCTTGCTTGCTGAATTTAAAGCCACTAGACAAACAACCCTAATTATACATTATCATTGCAACCTCCAACCATAAATACTGAAAGAATTTCTTTATATTTGGCCCACTGGATTGAAACCAAAGACTCTGTTTTATTACTCTTTGTATTGCCGAGAACCTACTCAATTGTCAGGAACATAATAGAGTGCTAAATAAATTTTTATTGAATGATTTTATGCTCACTACTTGCAAAAAGAATTGTAATTAAATGAGAGGGAAAATCTTAAATAGATATGTACCTCATATATAATATACTCCTTAAACCAATAAATTCAATCTAATCTAAGTATGTGATAGGGGAAAAAACTACATTCAGCTTTCTTTTTGCTTGTTTTGTAAATAGCTACATCTTTTAACAAAAAATTGCATGCTAGAATGAAACTATAGGTATATGTATATATATATATATATATATATATATATATATATATATATATATATATATATATATATAGCTTTCAATTTGGAAATAGTGTTGACACTTTTGTTATAATCCTGGTTTTCTTTAAAAATACAGTCCAGGGATGGGAAGATGGCAGTGGTAGAGTGCTTGCCTCACATGCATGAGGCCCTGGGTTTAGCACCACATAAGTAGAAAAAGCAGGAAGTGGCACTGTGGCTCAAGTGGTAGGGCGCTATCCTTGAGCTGAAGAGCTGAGGGACAGCGCCCAGGCCCAGAGTTCAGGTCCCATGACACACACACACACACACACACACACACACACACACACACACACACACACACACACACTTCAGGTCCCATGACACACACACACACACACACCCATCTCACACACACACACACACACAGACACACACACACACACACACACACACTCCAATGGCAAATGGGATTTTGAGGTATATTTCATTTCCAATAAGAAAAATTACGTTTTTGTTTTCAAGGGTTTTCTAGTGGTTTATTGGAGGTAAGAGTCTCCTGGACTTTCCTGCTGGGGCTGACTTTGAACCATGATCCTCAGATCTCAGCCTCCTGAGTAGTTAGGATTATAGGCATGTGCCACCAGCACCTGGCTGAATATATCTTTAAATGCTACAAAAGTTTATAAATTACTTCAGCCCATGTTCTGTATCACTGCCCTTAAAATTACTTTTTTTTTGAAATGTTGAATTTAGGAAAATGAGTGGAAAGAAATTCACCAATAAATTTGTTATTAAAACTGTAAGTACTGTGCTAAGATCCCAACTGAAACTGAAAAGCAGTATTTGAAAAGATCACTAGAGGGCTCAGTAACCTTGAAATTGCATTTGTAAGTTATTGCAAGATGAGATAATTAAGATGAAATAAATTAAGACGAAAGGTTTTTTTTTTTTCTTTTTCTTTTTTGGCATGTGCTGAGTATCAAAACGATGAGCTTTATTATGACAAGCAAGTTCACGACCACTGAGTTATATCTCTTAGCCCCTTGCTTTTCTAAGATAAGGTTCACTATGGAGTTTAACTAGCATTGAACTTAAAACCGTCTGCCTCTGCATTCTGATTGCTGGATTCTTGGTGTGTCACCAAGTCTAGCCAAAAGGAATTTCTCTTATTTGACTATATTGAAGAAACAAAAAACTTAAAGATGAAGAAAAAAGAGTGGATATTTGGCTTAAATGTCAAACAAGAGGACCTAAGTTCAAACTCCAGTACTGGCATAAATAAACAAAGAAATAAGGCAAAGGTAACTATATCAAAATTCTGTTTTAAAAATTATATAGTAATTATAATTGTTTTTAAATTTTCTATACATTTACTAATGTTTAATGCAGTTAACAATCATTGCTTCTATATATTTAATATTCTTCTAGCTTATAAGAAATACATTACTGAATATAGTTAAACTAATTTTCTTAGCAGACTATGTTTGCTTTCAAACACTGTGCTAAAAAGAAACCAGAAGAGACTACCCTTCTACATTCATAGTAAACTTGTGTAAATTATCTCTTGCAAACACTAAAGAGAGAAGGCCATTGGACTCTGACATAGTATGTTTTGTACCCAAATCCACCAACCTCAGCCAGAGAGCCCACCAAGTACACTAATTCTAAACCCATTTATAAACAGTCCAGGGAACATCTTCAAGAAAAGATTATTTTCTAAAATAAGCAAATAAATAAACATCTAGCTTAAGAAGTAGAGTCATCTATATCAAAAAGTATATTCATCTCAACACAGAAGCATAAGAACTATATATGAAAAAAACCCACAAAGCAACATGACCACTACAAAGGTCCCTAACCTATAATAAACGATTTTGAAGTGGATGAACTGATGAATAAAACAATTAAAAAGAACTGTTTTTACAAAACATTAATAAATTCCAAAATAATAGATACACAAATGAATATAATACAAAAAAGGAAAATAAAAAGATTTAAAAAGTAAAAAAAGGACAATGCAATATATGAATGACAAATTCAGTAAAGAGAAAAGATTGTTAGTATATTATATCTATATATAAAAATGAAACAAAATTATTTAAAAAGAGGAAACAAAGGGTGAATTTAACCAACATACAAGATATACATGCTGTAAATATCACAGTGAAACTCCTTTTAATAATCATTTATGCCAATGGAAATCTTTAATAAAAGAGAAATTATGAAAAAGAAGAAAATACTTTGGAAATGAAAATTGATGAACTTAAAATTTTCAGTGGAAAGCCTCTCTCATTAATAGATAAGATCAAGTGAAAGAAATAGTATAAGAGCTTGAAAACAAACTGATGGACCATTATATTTAGGGTGCCAAAACCTAACCTAGCCAAAATAAACAAAAGAAGGCGAAGAAAAGATTTAACTTAAACAAAGTGAGTCAAAAGGGAATATTACAACCAAAATACAGTAGAACATTAAGCGATAATTTTGAAAACTTGCATTATAATAAATTAGAAAATCTATAAGAAACGTGTTCTATCAAAACTGAATCCGGACGATATTTTAAAAAGAAAAATTTGAGGAACTCAATACCAATAGAAAAATTGAATCAGTAACAAAAAAGTCTCCCAATATACCAAACTCTTTTATTAAAACTGGAATAATTAGGAATTTTAAGTTTATTTTCTAAGTAAAGATGTTACATTATAGATACTGCAAAAACTGTAATTAGCACTTAGTAATCAGTCCCACAAAATGGCTTTCTGCTTAGATAACAAGATTTATTGTAGCCAGTCCCTGGTGGCTCATGCATGTAACCCTAGCTACTCAGGAGGCTGAGATCTGAGTATCATAGTCTGAAGCAACCTGGGCAGGAAAGTCCATGAGACTATTATCTCTAATTAACTATCAGAAAATTGGAAATGGTGCTGTAGCTCAAACTGGTAGAATGCTAGCCTTGAGAAAAAAGCTCAAGGATGGCATTCAAGCATGGAGTTCAAGTCCAATAACTGACAAAAATTTAAAAAAAAATTACATTAACTATAAAAGTGTATAAAGTGTATAAAGTGTAAAAAAAGCCTATTTTTATTTTCTTATTAAATTCAAAATTAATTTCTTTTAGATATAAATATCTAATTTTTTAATACTATAAAGTACCTGGATCACTCTCTTGTCCATAATAGTATAAACCTGTATATTTATTTATACTTACTTATTTTTGTGGAATGTAAGTCTTTTATTAAAACAGTTTAAAATGAGTACTGTGAAAAAGTTTTAAACATCACAGTATGCCATATCTCTACGTAGTAATGAGGCCTGAACAGTTAAATGCAAGCAGAACCCAACAGAGCAAGCATTCCTCTCTCTGCAAAGGTCCATCAGATGACATCTGATGCAGCAGATCTCATCTCTTGAGTATTTCTTTCTTTCTGATGCCTTTGGTCTGGAGTTAATTTCTCTAGCTTCAGCTCACAACTTGTTTTGAGACATTTCTTGTGTGAGGGCAGCACACTGCCTGTTCTGCTTCAGAATATTCAGTACCCCCCAGTATTTTTTAAAGAAGTAATTCTTAGTGTGATTTGCTTTGGAATCAATAGAGAAGTATATGCAGCCAACGAAGATGCAAAATGTATTGACTGATACTATCTTTCTCATTTGCTCCGTCTCCTGAAATACACTGCAAAAGAACTTCACTTTATTAATTGGCCATGAATGACTGTGCAGGGACACTGTCATTTCCTCTTTACTAAAAAACTATGTGCTTTTAATTTTTCATAACAATAATTCATTTTGAACCAGATAATCTGGGTAGAGAAAATTAAAACAGCAGCAAAATATCTTGTGAGATTAATCTATTATCAAACCTTTGAATACAGTGAAAAGATAAAATTTTACAAAAATGAAATTATTTTCTGAACTGTGCCGAATTTTACAACATATAAAGGAAGCAATAAGAAATTTCTGCTAAAACTATTAGAAATTACAATGCATTTATCATAAACGTTTATGTGCTTAACTGAATTATCACATTTAAAATACTCAATACACCTAACCTATGTCAATTTCTCAAAATTCTTCATATAGAAACTGTCTATTGAAGAAGCATAGTAAAACAAAAAAAGTCTAGCTAAATAAATAAAGACCTTTTCAATAAACTCTGGTCCCAGGTGATACAAAATAAATACGACAGCTATTTCAGTGCTTGAAAAATAAAATCCAAAGGGGAAAAAAGTATTACATGAAAAAATCTCAACAAGAACTTAAGTTATAATGAGATTTGGAAAGATTAAGCTCATTTTCAAAGGTTAAAGATGACTTCAATATTTCCAGGGGAAGAACAGTTTCAGATGAATGAAATCAAAGGTCTCAGGGGAGATTTTTTTCATATACTATTTGTTTTAATATTTTTAATTTATTTATTGTTATTGTAAAGTATTGATGTACAAAGAGGTTATGATTATGTAAGTCAGAGAAAGAGTAAATTTCTTTTTGAAAAATGTCACCCCTTCTCCCACCACTTTCCCAGTTTTTCCCTCCCATTCAGACCCAAAGTTATACAGTTCCTTTCCAACATAGGGTCTAACAAATAACATTACTGCATTTAAATGTAAACTCTTTGTTCCACCATTTCTGTGCCCCACCCCAAATTAATGAACAAACAAGACAAAAGGAAATGAAACCAAAAACAGATTTTTTAAAAAGTCAAATAAAACTGTGGCTCCCAATCAAAACAATCTCCACGGATAATTTCTCTTAGCTTTTCCATCAGTACATTCTTAGTAATAATTTAACATGTCAGATGTTACTCTGAAATATCTTCACGTAAGGGCTGAGCCAAAAGTGATATTCAACATGCAGAAGATAGAGTAAACAACAGTTTGATTGACTGTGGGTCTTTTTGCTTTTTTTTTCTATTAGAATGATCATGAATGAGGGAGAGCTTCATAGTATCAGGATTATCTGGTAAACTCAGTCTAATAGAAGAAATAAACTTGAAGAAAAACAATCTAGGTATTTTCTAGGCAGTTAAATTTTTTTTCCTAAGAAAGATGTACTCGTGTGTGTGTGTGTGTGTGTGTGTGTGTGTGTGTGAGCAAGAGAGAGAGAACAAAAGAGAGAGCGAGCGAGCGAGAGAGAGAGAGAGAGAGAGAGAGAGAGAGAGAGAGAGAGAGAGAGAGAGAGAGAGAGAGAGATCTACCTTTAGGATGACATTAAAGTGTTGTAGTTAAAATTATTTGTATTAAAAACAACCTGGTTGGCCCAAATTGTGGAATCTAAACTTCTGATAAACAGCTGTTGCTTCTAATAATGACAATGAAATGTAAGCAAAAGAGTCTCTGTCAAGTTTTGTTTAGAGCCACATGGAAATGTCATTTTTGGTTTCTTGGCTGGTATTTGTGATAATAATTGGTTTTGCTTTGGTTTTAACCTTTAATTTGCATTTACTAGCTTGTTCAAAAATGGCAAAGAATTGGGCATCTATATGGTCAAATCTATAAAATATAAAATGTTACAGATGTTGGATGATGAAATGGTTCATTAATTTAAAACATTATAATATATAAGTTTTCCAAAATACTTTAAGTTTTCCAAAAACAATTAACTAAAGCAAAAGCATAATTTTAAACAGGTATTTCCTCAGCAGAAATATTTCACTATTAAAGAATCTTCAATAGAACTGTCAAAGACAATGAACTATTTCCACTAGTGAAAACAAAAGAGAAATGTAAGTTTTAAGATACAAATTTCAACCAGAGGGAAATATCAAAATGTATATATTATACATTTATACAGAAAAGGAAAGTAAAAAGCATCAAAATATATCCTGACATAGAACCCTGTACATCAACACATCAATGATAGAATAATAGCATAAACAAAATGACTTGTGGTGAACATCCTGAAGGTCTTGGTCAATATAAATGAGAAAAAATAAAATATGTGATAATTAAAAGACAGAAAATATACTGGGCATGATGGCTCAAGCACATAATCCTACCTACTTCAGAGGTAGAGTTCAGAGGACTGAAATTCAAGGTTAGGTCAGACATAAAGTTCATAATATTCCATCTCAATAAATGGTTGGACATACATCTAGCTTAGTGACAAAAGGGAATACAAACAGGAAGATCATATTCTATGTTGGCCTGGGCATAAAGCAAGACCCAGTCTTGAAAATAGTCAATGCAACAAAGAAATTGGCAGAGTGGTAGAGTGCCTGTCTGTTTAGCAAGTGTGAGAACTTGAGTTCAAACCTGTTCAAACTTTAGTACTAGGAGGAAAAAAAGCAGAAGAGTAGAAAACACAGCAGTTATAATTCATAGGTGATATGGCTATATAATCAGAAAATACAAAAGACCCTAATATCAAACTCACCAGCAGTAATAAGATTAAGTTTAGCAAAGCAGCTCGATATAAGATTGATATATCAAAAGTATGTTTATAAACCAGCTAAAAGCCAAACCTACAATTTAAAATCTAGGCTCAGTAAACTATATATACTTCAGAAAATCCTAACAGAAAAAAACATAAAATACTTATTCAGAAACTGCAAGCTCATGAAAATATTTTGTTAATACTCAGATAAATGAAACATTCTTCATAATAGCTAACTTGATAGCATAAGTTAAGTTTTTCCCACACTAATTCAGAATATTCATTCCACCTTTAATAAAAAAGAATTAGATCTTCTGTGGAAATTACAAAGTTATTCTAAAATTTATATATACATATGAGGTGTAAAACTGACCAAGATTAACTACAAGTCATGTTAAGAAGACTGATATCTAATAGATTCAGTGCCCAAGCCCTGATTTCAAACCCCAGGATTGCTGCCACCCCCCACCCCCCACCAACACACACACAAAAACGAAAGAATCAAGAAATACTGCTGTCTATACAGAAATAAAATTATTTATATTACATCATAATTAAACACTAGCTACTTATAGTTTAGAATACAAATGACCAAATATTTGAGTGATAAGCAAACCCTAAGGTGACCACAAATTATCCCAAATCCTGCCTCCTGCTTCATGACCTTTAACTCCTTCTCTTTGAGTAAGGTAAGATCTATGGTTTGTTTGATACCAACAGAATAAGGAAAAGGTTGTCACCCCATGGTTATTGTATGTTACATAAGACTACTTCTTATAGAACTTGCTTCTGACAAGCAACTCATACCTTCTTTATATCTGCAAGGAATAACTGAAAACAGAATTGAAAAAGTATAAATAACAAAAGAAAACACAGATTTAAGTAAACATGTATAAAGTTAATAAAATAAGTACAAAAATATGCAGAAAATTACAAGCACCAGAAAATCACAGAAAAATACAATTTGGTAGTCTAACCACATTCATCTGAGAGTTCAATGAAATTGCAATGAAAAATCTGCAAAATATTCCATTAACAATTCTACATATTTCTGGGCACTGGTGGCTAACACCTGTAATGCTAGCTACTCAGAAGGCTGAGAACAATGTTGGAGAAAATGGTAATGATCATGTACAAGGCAAAACTTTCTTATATATGACAAAAAAGAAGAATCAAAATTTTAAAGTTTATGAAATGGACTTCTGCTAAAGATGTGTATTGTGAAATGAAAATTAAGTCACTGATAGGAGGAAAACTACAAATGTAAGTCTGAATAAAGACTATATTCAAAGTATATAAAGAATTCTCAAAATGGTAAGAAAATGCTCATCCATTTGAGTACTACAAATTAAGTGTTAATCAAAAGAAACAATTACAAGAGTCAAGAGACAACAGTATAGGAGAAATTCTTTACCAACTATTTAGTGAATAAAAGATTAATATACAGATAAAAAGTCAAAAAACAAATGGCAAAAGAACAAGTAATCTTATCAAATGAGCAAATGAACAGCTAGTTCTCAGAAAAATTAATATGGAAACAAATGTATTGACTGTATCTTGCTAAAGTGAAAATGCAAATAAAAATTACAATTAATATTCCTTTTCTCCCCAGTCAGATTGGCAATCCTGAAGCAAATAAACAACAAAAGAATAGGTGGCATCCAGTAAAAACACTGGTGGTGATGATGTAAGCTAGTATAACCACTATGGAAATCAAAAGAGAAATACCTCAAAAACCTGAAAATACACCTACCTTTTGATTCCACCATACTACATTTGGGTACATTTCCAAAGATGTATGAAATAACATAGAAGAGATAGTTGTATATGCCCATTTACTGTGAACAGAGGCACATAATAAATATGAATACAGAATAAATTCTCAAACTCTAGTCAAAAAAACAAGGCTATGGATATGGCTCAAGTAGAAGAGCCAAAGCTAAACATGAGGTCCTGCATTCAAACTCCAGTGCCACCAAGAACAAAAAAGAAGGGTCAGATTTAGTAAGAAAAAAAAATGGTATGCTTATTTCTTGGGCTAATAGAAATGTGAAGACAAAATATTAAAAGGAAGAAATCATAAAAGTTATGTAATAAAATATGATATTGTATGATGGCTTAAGAGTCCATTACAATCCTTTAAAAATGACTCCTTCATATATTCCAAATTTTACAAATTTACATAGTATACTTCTTTTTGTACAACTCAAAACTAGCTGAGAATATAAAACAAAGCAATTTTTGTTTACTTGGTTAATGTGTACCATTAATTAAATTTAAACCTGTCCTCACTAAACCACTTATATTCAGTTTATATAAGTAGATTAATGTAATAAAAGGTACCTAATAAAAAGAATATGACTAGGTAAATAAATAGGAGCTCCTTAGCTTTGTCTTTGCTTTCGAACTTAAATATTTTAATGTATACCAAATTAATTCTATTCCTCAGTGATTCCTTGCAGAAAGATTTAAAGTATGGCCAGATTAAACAGCAAAACCCATCTATCAATGTGGAAAAAGTAACTGAAGAAACAGGTTTTTTTGTTGTTGTTGTTTCATTGTGGGTTTTTTTTTTTTTTTTTTTTTTTTTTGCCAGTCGTGGGGCCTGAACTCAGTGCCTGGGCTCTGTCCCTCGCTCTACCACTTGAGCAACAGCACCACTTCCAGCTTTTTCTGCTTATGTGGTGCTGAGGAATCGAACACAGGACCTCATGCATGCAAGACAAGCACTCTACCACTGAGCTACCTTCCCAGCCCCACAGGAACAGTTTTCATAAGAACTCTTTGGGCAGGAAATTTACTGGGCACTGCACTATTCCCAAGCTTCTTTTTGCTCAGAGCTAGCACTCTACCACTTGAGCCACAGCAACACTTCCAGCATTTCCTGTTTATATGGTACTGAGGAATCAAACCCAGGACTTCATGCATGCTAGGCAAGCACTCCACCACTAAGCCACATTCCCAGCCCGCTATTAATTATATTTCTATGTGGTAATTCATATAAACACCAAAACATCCAAAGAGGAAAGTAAATCCAAGAGGCATTTTATGTAACATGATCCACCTTAAGAAATGTATAAATGGTAAAGCTTAGAATTTAACATCAGTCCCAACTGGACAGCAAGTTCCTTAAGGGAAGGATTACAATCATAAACCTCCACACCTCTTAATACATTGTCTTGCATCAATCCTGAGCTTATAAAATGACTACTGATGCCTGATTACCAATCCACAAACATTTCCAGAGTTCAATGATAAGGAAATATATAGCAACAAAGCATCTTGAATATTTCTGCTTATTGTAGTATGCCTATGTAACCACAACACAGATATACTGGAAGATATATATTGGGATAAAGAACTTCAAAACCAATGTGAAATTACCTGGAGTTAAATTCAGAGTTCTGAATTCATTTATGTTCTAAAATTATCATTCTAGGACAGCTTAATATATCTTTAAGCTTTTAACCTTCTCTGTTGTAATTTCCTGCTATAAAATCAATAAAGTGCAGGTTGTAAAGAAAGTTATTTTGTACTATTACTTTACTGCTAGCTAAGCAGATGTTAGTCAAAACCCTCTCTGCAGCTTAGTGAGAATTTGTCAGAGCAGCTGGTGCCCTTTTCCTAGTTAGCTGTTTACAAGTGTTCCCAATGGACACTGCAGTACTGCCATCCTGGAAAAATTTGGGACACACTAGACTAATTCTTATTTTGAGGAAGGACAATAGATGGCATTTGCTTTCAAAAAAGACGTTGATATTTTATACTTTGAACTATATAGCTTCCTTTCAAAACAAGTAAACATTACTCTTTATATAATTTAAATACTTGCTGAGAACTGAAAATGACTAACACCTCTTATTTATAACTTGGTAGGAAAGCTATTTGGAAAATCATTTTGTATATGTTAAACATCCATTAAGTCCAAAAGAAAATATAGTATCAGCAATTCTTTTCATATGTAAGTAAGATCGAATGCATTAAAATCAACAGGTACTTTGAATTACATGTTCTTGTAGTTTCATATAGTGATACTTTACATAATACTTTAACATGAAAAATGATAGCCATCCTGACAGGAACCAAGTTTTTATAATATAAATTAACTTCAAAGATTGTACATGGAAAGGCAACATATAATATATATGTATATTTATATATTTATATATGCCAGATCTATACTACCAATTTTGTACCCAATGCATTATACAGTGTACTGCTGCGAAATATTCAACATTAGTAGTTCCAACACTGCTATAAGCTCACAGAAGTCAGTGTATTTAACAATAACATCATTCTCATCTTTGCTTTATAGGTAATAACAGTACCTCTTTTCTTTCTGGGAAACTCCTCTTTGTCTCTCAGTGGCTCAAGGGAACAAGTAACAATGGGGATACACATTGTGATTAGTAAGAATACCACTTTTATCACAGGGAAAAGGAACTGGTTCAGAAATCCCTGATAACCTAAGTCAGGTAAATCCAACTTCATCACTGTTTTTTGTTTTGTTTTGGTTTGGATTTTTTTCCTGACAGAACTTAAAGAAAAACTCTTATTTTAGGGATCAGAGGAGGAAGAAATAGCTGCTGAAACAGCTAGAATATACTTCTCCCTGGTTATACAGAAAAAAGTCTTTAGTAGAAATCAGGAAATAAAGTGAATCAGAGAAATATAAAGGGAGTTGGGTAAGAAAAGGAAAGGAAATAAAAACAGCAGAGAAAGAAGATAAAAGCAGGGAAAAGCCTATAATCATGCCTATAATCCTAGTTACTCAGGGGGCTGAGGACTGAGAATTGTAGTACAAAGCCAACCCAGGCAGACAAATTTGAGAGACAATTATCTCCAGTTAACCATTAAAAAGCCAGAATAGAAGGCATGGGTCAAGTGATAGAATACCAGCCAGGAGTGAAAAAAGCCAAGTGAGAACCACACACTCATTCATACAAAAAAAAGAAAACTCAAGGAAAAATAAATGACAGCGTTTGAACAAATAGGTAACTTTACTCTGTAATCTAGTTAGAAATGGCAATAATTTTTTTCTTTGTTTTGCCTCTGATTGCCATAACTTCCAAATGAGCGACTTAAAAACGATTCTAGAAACTCATCTAACATTTTAAAAAATTATTCCTTGCCTAAGAAAGTACAAAATCCATTGGACAACACATTGTACATCATTTTAGAATTTAAAAGTTTTTTTTGGAGGTATGACTTTTTTATTATTGTGAAAATACTATACAGAGGGGTTACAATTAAAAATTCTTAATTTTGATTTTTCTTTTTTTTTTGGTCAGTCACAGGGCTTGAAGTCAAGGCCCATGTCCCTGAGCTTTTTCAAAGCTCAAGGTTAGTAGCTCTCTATCACTTTCAGGCACAGCTCCACTTCTGGTTTTCTAGTGGTTAATTGGAGAGATGAGTCTCATGGACTTTCAGCCCAGACTGGCTTCAAATAGTGAACCTTAGTTTTCAGTCACCTGAGTAGCTAGGTGTGAGCCACCAGTTCCTGGCTTAAAATTCTTAATTTTTGCTGGGCACCCGTAATTCATGCCTGTAATCCTAGCTACTCAGGAGGCTGAGATATGAGGATCACAGGTCAAAGCCAGCCTGGGCATGAAAGTTCGTGAGACTCTTACCTCCAATAAACCACTCAGAAAACCAGAAGTGGAGCAGTGAGTGGCTCAATGGCAGAGCACTAGCCTTGACCTGAAGAGCTGAGGGACAGCGTTCAGGCCCAGAGTTCAAGCCCCATGACTGACAAAAAAAAAAATCTTTATTTTTAAGTAGAAGTGCAAGAGTAAATTTTAAAAATAAGACAAATATATTTTAAAAAGATTAAGTGATAAAACTAAAGTAGAAACACATATGCAAAAACACAAATGTTAGATGTATAAAGGAATATATTTTGTAAAAATTCAAACTCCAGCAAAGTACCTTTTTGTAACCAATAGCTTAAACTTCATTCTTTGTACTGTATTAGTCAACTACTTTTAAAAATAATTTTTCAACACAAATCCATTTATAACACATAGCATGCTACAAAAATATCAACTGTACAAAAAGATGCTCACCTCATCTAAGTCTTGGATGTAAACTGGCTTTTCCTCAAAGCCAATTGGCATAGGTTCACTGTAGGGAATTCGTACTTCTTCATAAAGCTTGTTATTCTCTCTTTGGATTCCTTCTGGTAAAATCATCTACAACCATGAAAAACAAACACCAGTACTAATAAAAAACAAAACTGCTCTGGTGAGTAATTTTGCATAAAGATAGCGACAAAGACTGAGAATAGTACTGGCTTTATGATATAGCACTAGCAAATAAATTTACCTTCAGGAAAACAAAAAGAATTAAATAAAAATAAGCAGACTTCAAACACCCATGCAAGCCATTCATGTATAAGTATCTCATGTGATATACATGCCATGGGATGCTGTAAATCTTAAAATATACACTAATTCCATGGTATGTCTAAAGGTAAATGTACTCACATAACTAGGAAAATGTGTAATACATAGTGTAAAGTTGAGCAGAACTGTGATACAATGGATAAAATCCAAAACTACAAATTGCCACGATAAAGAGAAATTAACAAGTGTGTCGGAATACCTACTACTTAAGCTGTACTGCAGTATTTTATTTTTCATACCATTTTAAATACAATTTAAATTCAATTTAAAATGGCAAAGAGACAACTAGAACTAGATGCACTATATTCAAAATTCAGGGACACCGTCATTTTTCAGAGAAGACCTATTCTGACCTGTAAGCAGTAATTATACACCAATGACAAACCTTTGCACCAGCAATGAATGCTGACGTTTTTCTGGCTTCTGCCTGGGAATCATAAACATGGGGATAACGCAGTTTTTCAATATCCGTATCTCTCTGCCTACTCAGAATCGGAACACTCCTGGCATTCAGAAGTGCCTGCTCTCTGTAAACACAAATAACAGGCCAAATTTCACATTTTTATTTTAGAAAGAAAAGCATTTATTAAATTAGTATAATTATTTCAGCTATTCTTCCCAAATAAAAAGGAAATTATAATATAAAAAAATAAAATAAAAAGGTATTAATAATTCAGAATATTGAGAGGTAAACAAATAGGATTCAGCACATTTAGATACTATATTTAGACAAGCTTTAACAACTTTGGCTTAGTATTCTTTTTTTTTTTGTCGGTCGTGGGGCCTGAACTCTGGGCCTGGGCGCTGTCCCTCAGCTCTTCAGCTCAAGGCTAGCGCTCTACCACTTGATCCATGGTGCCACTTCCAGCTTTTTTCTTTTTGCTTATGTGGTGCTGAGGAATCGAACCCAGGGCCTCAGGCATGCAAGGCAAGCGCTCTACCACTGAGCCACCTTCCCAGCCCTGGCTTAGTATTCTTTATAATTTCATTTTGTTATAATCCAAAGATGTTTAAGAGGATATGAGTGTTTTATTAATGTTTCAATAATTAAAGAATCAAGTAAAATGATCATTTTAGTGAAAGGATCCATTTATATCACTTTCTTCCTTTTTAGTTTAAACAGTAACATAGATCTAAAAAAGAAAGAAATTAATCTAAGAAAGAAAATAAAAGTTTTCATTGGCTTTATAAACTTTATATTACCTAACTAAATGGTGTGTGTACAGCATCTAAAAATAGCTTATATCTAATATCTAAATTATCTATACACATACTATATTCTAATTAATTCGATGATTGTTTTCTATCCCAGAAAAACAGCTTTTCATACAACAAAATTCTATCCTTATAAGAAAACACATCTGTGAGAATTGCTAAAACCAAATTAAAAAATGACGTGTAAAAGTAGCAATTACAAGAAGTACATTTTCAATTTCCAAATTTCGTTACCTGTGTATCCGCAATTCCTTGGGATCAAAAGACAAAAGTCCTTCTCCAGAAACTTCTCCATCTTCTCCAGCCTTTTTCTCTCTTCTGGCAATTCTTTTCTCCTCACGGCGATACTGTTTCATTAACTGCTTTTCTTGTTCAGATTGAATAGTGACTTGACAACCATAGTTAGGTTTAGTGTTCTCTCCTAAAAATTTTTTGCAATTGTCTACAAAGCAAATGTAATAAATAGAATAAATTATAATCCCAGACACAATTTAACCTTCATGAAAAACATTTTCTCACCTACTAAAACATAAAACAGCACAATGCACATGCTCTAATAGTTCATATTTTATATAAATATATATATACTTATATATATTTATATATATTTATTTATATTATATATATATTTTATATATATATATATATATTTTTTTTTTTTTTTGGTGCCAGTTTGGGGGCATGAACTCAGGGCCTCAGTGCTATCCTTTGAGCATTTTTGCTCAAGGCTAATACTCTACCACAGCTCTTCTTCAGCTTTTTATGAGTAATTCATTAGAGAGAAGAGCTTCATGGACTTTCTAACCTAGGCTGGCTTTGAACCACGATCCTCAGATTTCAGCTTCAAGAATAGCTAGGATTATAGGTGAATGCCACTGGCTCCTATTACATATTTTATGAGCAGGTACTACAACCACAATATATAACATGGTAGCTTAAGAAAAGTCAGTATTTCCTTCCAACAAATTCAATATTCACTGCTATTAACACATGTATCAGGATTGCAAAAAGTACTAAATGTAAAGGAATGATTGTTCTGTAAGACTGTGATTTTAAAGAAGAAAATGATAGGATATGGTTAATAACTTTCCAACTAACTTTAAAAAAAAGTGATCATGTGGGAGAATTCTAACGTACCATTAAACCCACAACTCCATCAAAATACAAAGGGAACAAACAGTGACAAAGTTTAAAGACTCTTCTTCAGTATTTCCTTACGACTCAAAAAATTTTAAGAAAAACAATTTTTCAAGAGATATCCATTGAAAACATTACTACAAAACATTTTAAATATACTAGCTATTATTCTTGATTACATTTCTCAGAAAGTATTAAAAATATGCAAATATTGCAAATTTTCTAAATAGAAAAATGACTATACATCATTGAGTAAAAATAGTAAAAGCAGTTGAGCATTTCAGGACATACTAATGTTTAAAATATATTTTTGAATTTAAATTTAATATGATTTTTATTAAACACTGTGATGTTTCTCAGACATAATCCTGACAGAATTTATGACATAAACATAATAAAACATAATGAGCAGGAAGACAACTAACTCATCTAAAACTTCCATAAAAGATGTGAAGTTGGACTTCCCATTAACTTTATGTAATAAATTAAAACTTTTTCATGTTAGGATCAATAAATATCTCCATAGTAATATTTAGGAGGCTGATTAAAGAAAGAAAATTTTCCAAATCTACATTTCAGGACCATAACTCATTTCTTTTCTTCTGGCAGAGGCTGATGTTAAATATTATTCCTAAGCCCTTTGACTTTGTTGCAGTTGACTGATAACCTTAGTGTAATATCATTTGCATCATAATACGGCAGGTTTATTTTTTTAAAAGAAGATAGGTGACAATGTTATCGGACACTTTGTATTCATATACTGTTTTGTAGAATGGGAACTTCTTTGTAGAGCCATTTAAAGACAATAAAAAATTTAAAAAAAGAAGTTTGGCTTCTTAATTAACTTTAATAATTAAAAAGTATATGTCATATGTGACAATCCAGGTCTTCTTTGACTATGATAGCTGCATTATAGTTAAATAGAAGATTGTTGTTGTTAGATGTATTAGTAAATTGTCAGGATGCCTACAACTTGAGCACAAATTTTACCTGTAGATGCATATGTGTGTGTATGTGTGTGTGTCTGTACACACATATTTAAGAGAAAGAAATAGTAGGAGGAAAGTGTTAAAAAGTAGTGAATCTATATGAAGCATATAGAAAGGATCCTTGTATTATTCTTAGATCTTTACAACAGGTTTCAAAGTGTTCAAAATACAAAGATAGAGCCCGGTGCCAGTGGCTCACACCTGTAATCCTAGCTACTCAGGAGTCTGAGTTCTGAGGATCGAGGTTCAAAGCCAGCCTGGGCAGGAAAGTCTGTGAGACTCTTATCTCCAATAAACTACTAGAAAACCGGAAGTGGTGTTGTGGCTCAAGTGGTAGAGTGCTTGCCTTGAGCTGAAGAGCGCAGTGACAGTGCCCAAGCTCAGATTTCAAGTCCCATGACCAACCAAAAAAATAAAAAAAAAGATTGGAAAAAAGCACTTTGTCAAGATAGATATACTTGTTTACAAACACTTTCCTCTCCCCAAAAAAGTCTTTCTACTATTTATTTTATGTACTGTCTATATATATTATATATGTACTATATATTATAATTTTATTTTTTCTTGTTGGTTGTGGGGCTTGAACTTTGGGCCTGGGCACTTTACCTGAGCTCTTCAGCTCAAGGATAGCATTCAACCACTTGAGCCACAGAGCCACTTCTGATCTTCTGGTGGTTAATTGGAGATAAGAGTCTCACCATCTTTCCTGCCGGCTTTGAATCATGACCATTAGATCTCAGCCTCCTGAGTAGCTAGGATTACAGGCATGAGCCACCAGCACCCAGCTTTAAAATATTATTTTTTAAAAGTACTACCCCAATAATGTTATGTCCTCTTGTTTGACAGTTACATTTGTTTAACAAAATATCTAAAATCTACTTAGCAGAATGGTACCAGTTAGACAATAGATCAAAGAATATAGAAAACATAAGAATAAGAAAAAAGACTTGTTAAATAAATTAATCTTGTTTTTAAATTAGAATTATTTCTCCATAATTTCTTACCTTGAAGAAGTTGAAACTTATGATCATTTGAAGAATTAAGGAATCTATCAACAATTGTAATTCTGTTCTGAAGAAGCTTCTCAATAAGATCAAGTCCTTCAGGTCCCAGCAATTGAAATAGCTTTACAGAGAAATAAACACAATACTGTTAATTAAAAATTAATGTTTTCAAGTTATTAACATATTATTCAGTCTAAGTACTTAAAGATTAAGGAACATAATAACTTTAAAAAGTAAATTAAATCTTCACATTGCTGAAGAATTTTCAGCATTATGAAAATTACCTGAAATAATATAATTAAAGATCATACTTTTAAAAATAATTATAATTAGATACAGATACTGAAATTACAAGGTAAATTCTTTCATGTGGTTTCTCTTGGTATAAGCACACATAATTCTATAACTTTTTTCCAATGTAGAGTCTGTGTACTTTTCCTAAGAGCTTTCTGTATGAAACTGCTATCATTTTCATTTTAAGAACTGTTAGAATGCTTTAATGAATCATAACTGTATGCCCAATTCTTACATGTATTTTAAATGCATATTAGGTCTAGAATCAAAAATATATTTGGGAATGTGGCTTAGTGGCAGAGTGCTTGCCTAGCATGCATGAATCCCTTAGTATCACATACACAGAAAAAGCCAGAAGTGGCTCAAGTGGTAGAACACTAGCCTTAAGCAAAAGCAGCTCAGGGACAATGCCCAGGTCCTGAGTTCAAGTTCCATGACAGGACTGGCAAAAAAAAAATACATTGCTTTAAATGTTTTATATAACCATTTAAAAATTTCTCATGCATATCTTATTTTTCTAAGCTGTAGCTAACAAAAATGAAAATGTTTCAATGTTATGTTAAAATGTTATGATTCATAATCTTTCAATTACCTAACTGCATAATATAATTGTCCTAGGGAGCCTTTAAATTTCCCCCTATGTGATCAGGAAATATACATTTTTTCTTCCTTTTCAGAATTGTAAATAGTATGATTGTGCAATGTGAAGATATTAAATTGAGCAAATCTGTTACCAGAGAACACACAAATAAAATCGAAAGATTAAAAAAATTATGTTGAATTATATAGGAGACATTAAATGTACAGTATTTTCTTTTTACTGTTAATGTTCTATATGCAAAAAAGACAATAAAATAAAAAATTATCTCAATTATTCCTATGTATATCAATTCTCTAAGCAATAAATATTAAACATTTGTAATATAATATGGCATGCAATATAAAACTCACTAATTCCATACAGCAAATCCTAATATTTTAAAAATAAAGTACTACTATTAGCTGGTTACAGTTATTCACACCTGTAACCCTAGCCACTCAGGAGTTGAAAACTGAAAATACTTTAGTTCAAGGCCAGCACAGATTAAAAATTCATGAGATCCCACCTTACCCAATAAAAACTAAACACACTAGTGAGCACTGATTATCCAGCTGCTCAAGAAGCATAAATAGGACAATGTGATCCAGACCGACCTGGGTAAAATGTGAGGCTGTATTTAAAAATGTAATGTAATATGGCTCAAGTGGTAAAGAACCTGCCTGATTCACACTCTAATCCTGCTGATTTTTTAAAACTACAGCAAGATACTATTCATAGTTTTAGATTTTTCAAAAAGAAATACTAATAAATTTATATAAATTTCCCTTGTTATAAAGCTATTAGCAGAGTGGAGTTTTGAAATAAAATGTACCTGAATCCAAACATGAAGAACTTTCTAATGTACCATGCAAAAGGTTAATGGAATATTTTTTGAAAATTGTTGTGGAATGAAATGAACATAAATACATGGTCCATAAAAAATATAGTAGCTGAGCCTGGTAGTACACATCTGTGAGAGGGATCAACAAATGGAGGCCAACCTGGGCTACAGAGAAGACCGTATCACAAAATATTAAAACAAATACCCCCCCAAAAGATTTTAATTTCAGAAATAAAAAAGGTATCAACAAAGGTTAAACATTTTTTACAAAAAGAAATCATGGGGCTGAGAAGGTGTCTCAGTAGTAGAGTGCTTGCCTTGCATGCATGAGGCCCTGGGTTCAATTCCTCAGCACCACATAAGCAGAAAAAGCCGTAAGTGGCACTGTGGATCAAGTGGTAGGACACTAGCCTACAGCTGGAGAGCTGAGGGACAGGGCCCAGGCCCAGAATTCAGGCAACACGAAAAGTAAGAAAGAAAGAAAAGAAAAAGAAAGAAAGAAAGAAAGAGAGAGAGAGGGAAGGAGGGAGAGAGAGAGAAAGGAGGAAAGAAAGAAAGAAAGAAAGAAAGAAAGAAAGAAAGAAAGAAAGGAAGGAAGGAAGGAAGGAAGGAAGGAAGGAAGGAAGGAAGGAAGGAAGGAAGGAAGGAAGGAAGGAAGGAAAGAAATTGTGCTGTGAGTTTCCATCTCCAGCACAAAACAAAAAAAAATAAATATTAAAATGAAAATATAACATGACATCTACTATCATCACCCAAACCCCCAATAGAGATATGTGGCAAAAAAAAAAAAAAGGTTTACCAGCAAAGACAATGGATGCATAAAAGAAAAACACAATGTTTTCCCTTCCTTTCTCTATGAAAGTTTCAAACACAATTAAACAAAAATAATGGTATTTGGATTCCAAAAGGTCTTAAGACTCAATGAGTGGGTACAGTTAGGTCAAGACTTCGGGTTGGGGAAGACGCCATAATTTTAAGTTAACCTGCATGCTATAAATGTATTTTGTGTTTAAATAAAGAGAAAATTTTTTTTGAAATGTAAAAAAAAAAAAAGAAGACTTCGTTGTTACTGCCTTTTCATTGTGCTGACATTAGCATAGATGACTTAAAAGCTATGGTAGATGCCTTCACACAGTAGCCTAGTGTTTTCAAACTATCATGCAGGAATAGTTACAAACAACAAAAAGTCAGTTTTATTTAAGAATGTACTTCAATGAAGATAAAAAATTATTAGTTTAAGTTTTATATCATGAGTATGTGCTTTTTAATAGTCTGTGTAATAAAGAGAAACATATACAAATAGTTTTGTCACACACTGATTGGTGATGGTGTCTCAAAGTGCCAGTAAGATCTTTCTATATTTTTTTATTTTAGTATTTTGATTCTATTGTATTTTGATTTGAGCTAATGACTCAAGACAAATTGGCTATTCTATCTGGCATACTTATTTAAAAAAAAAAAAGTCAGCCCGCTCTACTAAGGAAACAAGTACAAGTACTTCTCTCCAATTCTTTCAAGAGAAAATTAGAATTTTATAAAACTTGTATTCACTGAAGTAAATTTGACCATTTCCTAATATTAAAAGACTTATTCTGATGAGGCCACTGTTGATGTTGATAAATGAATAACACTTTTTGAGCGCAGTTTCAGGCCACGTTAGGCAAAAAAGTTTAAAAAATTCCACCTCAAGAGAGGGAAGATGGACACAGTGGACTGTACCTGTCAGAACAGGAACTACAAGAAGTATAAAATGGTTGGATCACAGTTCATGCATAATAAAAACAGGAAGTAAGATTCTATTTTTAAAATAACCAGCAGGTAGGGAAGGGAGAAAGGAGGTGATGGGAGTTGTGACTGTTACAGAAATAAATTATATAAATGTATGAAAACAGCATAATAAAATCCACCAAAAGCTACTATAAAGGAGGAATAATCAAAAAGGGTAATACTGATAGGGGCAAATTAAAGTACATTATTTGCATGCAGTTAATATCATAATGAAGGACCTTTATACAATTAGTATATGCTAATAAAAATAGCTTGCTGGTTGTAGGATGTTTTGGTATTTTCTTGTTGTGCCTTTGTTTTTGGCTTTCCTGTGTGACAATGTCTCTCTGTATATGAGGCTGACCTTGAATTCACTATGTAGCCCAGGCTGCCTTGAACTTGTAATCCTACTGTCTTAGGCTCCTCATTGCTGTGATTACATGCCTATACCACTATGCCTGGGGGACACTTTGAATATGCTGTCCCACCATCTCTGATCTTCATTACTTCTGCTGAAACATCATCGGTTAGATTTTTTGAGGATTTTCTGTTAAGTGATAATTCTTTATGCTGCTCTCGATATTTGTTTTTTAACCTATTTTTACTATGATGCACTTGTTTGTGGATATGTGTTTATAATACTTGTTCACCACTAGTCACAAGTTTATTGAATTTTTTGGATATGTGGGTTGGTATTTTCCAATAAATTTGAGAAGATTCAAGCTTCTAATACACTTGTGCTCCTCTCTCTCCTTCTTGCATATGCCTGTATTGCTTTTCTTTCCATTCTTTGACTAATCTCTATAATTCCCTAATTCTTTCAACAAGTAAATGAATTTTTGTTTCACTTATACTTATTCCTTCCCTATTTGATTTAAATTTGTCTTCTTTAATTATGACTTACTTTCATTTTTTGAACATATTTAGAATGCCTACTTTCTATTAAATTTGATATCTGGTCACTTCACAGACTGTTTCTATTACTTGCTTTTACTTCCTCACAGTATGAATAAAACTCTCTTGCTTTTTGTCAGGTCTTGTAATTTCTTTATTAGAAACTGGAACTTTTCAATAACATTATAATAACTCTGAGTTATTTTATTATTATTTATTATATTTTATTATATATTATTTATTATTATTTGTTTTATGCCTACAGCTAGTTATTGCTACTTGTTAACTGCCTAGATTGCCACATAATTGTTTTCCCTTTTCACCACCCTCCTCAAAAAAAAGGAAAAAAGAAAAAGCCTCCGAACATTGTAATAGGAAGTATTCTCTACAAAGAATATGAACTATTCTTTAAGCTTTATTAACTCTTAAAGAATGTTAATTCTTAAATAAGACCATTCCTTCCCTTGGAAAATAATCATGGCAGAAATGCTCTTACATATATTTTTGGTCACTCAACGTTACTTGATTTAAGTTCATATTCAAGAATTAAATTCATGTTCAGAGGGAAATTTTTAGTTATATTTCAGTCAGAAAGTTTTGGCCAAAAATTGTATTTGCAATATAACTTATAAATAAATAACATAAATAATCTATAGAATAGTTATATTTGCAATATAACTTCTCACACACCCTAAATATAGGATCACAGCAAAAAGACCACATTATTTCTTAAAAATAACACACATAGGTCCTAGCAAAAGGACAAGAAAAGCTGTTTTGCTGTGAATAACAAGACTCTCAAGAGTTCTGGAACAGGAGTTCTGGGATCAGCTGCTATTAATTTTTTTTTAAATCCCCAAATTATGCTTTCTACAACATTTACCATTTTCACTGAGAGCAGGTGTGGTTATCATTTAAGATCCCCACTACAAACTAATTTGGCATGCAAGAGTGACTGTTTGGAGGTGTACAGCTGTCTGGATCATTGCTCTAAGTTTCTGAAACTACCAATTTTTATTTTTTTAAGAGAGAGAGAGGGGTTAGGCTTTGGGCACAGAAAGAGACTACTAACAAGTGCTCTACTAAAGAGTTTAAATCACCAAAAAATGTAAGAAGACCGCTCTCTAACAATAAAAAGAAAGATTTACTATTCTGGCTATAAAAGACATAAAACTCAAGGTAAACACAAGAGAATTGGATGATGGGTACTGCCTTTTTGGTTTGCTTTTGTTAGCGTGTTTGAATTTTGTTTTTGCTTTGGGCCACTTACTCCCTCTCCACAGTAGACCAGACCAGCCTCTAAAATCACAAATTTCTTGTTTTCACCTACTGAGAGCTGAGAATACCATACCATTACACCTGTACCTGGTGAATACTGTTATTATTTTATCTGTTAAAGTATTTTTAGAATAGGAGAAAGTTTTCAGTTATTATATTTTTTATTATTGTTAAATTTTCCATTATCTTAATGGATTAAGAGAAAATGCAACAGACTTAAAAGTTTCTTAGATTCTAAAGCAAAAAATATGCAGATTAATTCCTAAACAAAACATATCCCTGGTCTTATGCTACATATGACCAATACAAGGTACTAAATATTTCACATATAAAGCATATAGTTTCATATAGAAAATATTCATTTAGGCTTTTTTATATATACAAAATACTAATGAAGATATCATTAAATGTAATCATAATAAAATAAGTTAAAGAAAATTAATAATCTAATAAACACATGAACACATATTAATTATCAGTATTTCTTCCAAAGAGGTGTTCCTGCTTCTAATATGTGACCACATATATTCATGAGTGTCCATAAATTATTACTGTGCAGTGGTGAAAGTAAATAATATTGCATATTGTGCTGCAAAAAGCAATAATAGGTTTGAAATCTGCTACAATGAAAACTTCAATCCTCAGTTAGAGTATAGTTTCTGCATTAGTCCCTCTGCCTAAGTATGGCTTCATTCAATTCTGCTATATTTGAGAATCAGATGGACCTTTCTTATAGTCATCTTACATACACCATCCCTACATGTAAGAATGGGTTTATCTAAATAAGCTTAGTTTGAAAAGAATGTTATAGATCATCTAAACAAAGCTCTTACCCACAGGAAGCATTGTTGGCATTCCAGGGAAGAATAACAAAATCGGTAAGAGCATAAGTGGAACTAGATCTACATTTGAAGAACCTTCTTAAATTCACAGCTCTCTCATCTGTTCAAAGGATCCTTCTTAAATTCACAGCTTTCTCATTTGTTAACACATGTTTGACAATAAGTGCTCAATATTGCTGTTACCTTTTCCTGGGTGACAAATATCCAGTACATTTTGGCCAACAGCATCATAGAAGACAATTCATACCACTGCTAGTGAGTGCTTACTGACAAACACTTTTCCTTACACTGAACCTAAACAGTCTCACTAGAGCTTTCATCTATTACAATGTGTGCACCCTCTGCTAATACAGAAGATGTTCTTAATAGGTTTTCTAGAAGCCTTCAAATATTTGAAAATAATGCCAAGCAGCATATTATGTACATCTTACAGGTAAGTATTTTTACAGATAAACTGTACACTAATACAACTTGGTTTCAAACAATTCTTCACCCAGGTTTCTTTTAAAAAGAAACTCTTAAAAATAGAATCCACAAGCCAAGTACCAGTGGCTCTTGCCTGCAAACCTAGCTCCTCAAGAGGCTGAAATCTGAGGATGGCTGTTCAAACCCAGTCCAGGGAAGGAAAGTCTATGACTCCTATCGCCAATTAACCACCAAAAAGCCATGTGAAGAGCTGTGGTTCAAGTGGTAGAATACTAGTCTTGGGTTAAAAAGATCAGGGACAAAGCCCAGGCATTTTCAAGCCCCAGGACCAGCATCTCTCTCTCTCTCTCTCTCTCTCTCTCTCTCTCTCTCTCTCTCTCTCTCTCTCACACACACACACACACACACACACACACACACACACACACGCTAAATAAATAAAATAGAATCCACAATAGGACATACTATTTCAAATACAATTTGATCAGGAAAGATCACTGACTAATTTTGTACTAAAGTTCTCTGAACATACCAAAAGACCCCATTTGTCTTTTGAAAACTTTAAATTTAGTTTCTGTCATACAGATATATTAATACATCAGAAATCACATTGTTAAATACAACCTTCACGCATATATGGAACCTAAGTATTAAGACAGAACCAAAGTAAAAGAAAAAATACATAAAAAGGGGGAGAGAATGCTCCTAAATTGGCAATAAACCACTTTTCAAGGTAAGGTTTTTCAATGTCATCTAAGTGCATTAATCACTGGCTATTTCACTGTTGTTTGATTTAATGTTTCATCTGTTTGGCTGCTAGCCACATGAAACTATTTATAAGTTGCAAAACTTAAATAAAATTTGACATTTAAATTCTTAGTCACATTAGCCACATTGGACACAGCTACTATATTGGAAAGGAACTGTAAAATATTTCAAACACTGACAAAAGTCAGAAGTGATATGAAAGATATTTTGAAGCTATTATAAAATATTTTGCTGATATCAAGATAGAATATGCTTATATTGAATAAACTGCCTAATCACATCATTCTCAAGACCAATTACTCTTTCATAGTCCAGACTTAGCATTAAGGTTCACCCTGTTTTGTATATTCTACAGGTCTTGACTGTGGACAATTACTGGCATGAATTGACCACTACAGTATCAGACAAAATAATTTCACCTTCCTAAAACTTCCCTGTTCCATCTATTCATCCCTTTCTTCTTTCCTTCTAATTCCTGACAACTATTGTCTATAAGTTCTGTCTTTTTAAGACATGTATATTGACAGAGTTAAGGTACAGAAACTTCTTATAGCTTCTCAGCAGTAGAATCTTCCTTTCCAATAGTTCATAACCAGCATTGCTTTGTTTCTGCACTCAGAAGACAGTCTTATTTTCAACTGTTAAGACTTTCCACAAAACTCTAGGGAAAGCATTTAACTATCCTGTATCTTAAGAGATTTCTTTTCTATCAAATAGACATGATACTAGTACCCTATAGTATTTGGGGGAAGTTAAATGGATTAGTGTTACTGTTACCTGAATTTGAATTTCCCAGTGAAGCCATGGGGAGCACTTAGTTTACTTATTAGAAAATTTTTAATTATGAAGTGAATTTTTTATTCATATAGGTGGGTTTCAACTCTCCTATTTCTTCTGGTAAGTCTTATTTTTAATGAAGTTTTGAATAGCTAATCCTACTTGCAAATTTATTGACATATAATTTAAATCAACCTGATAAAAGAGAATTCTCTATCAACAAACTTGCCATAAATAAGTTTGATTTGTAAATAAATGATGCTAATTACTGGGTATACCACTGACTGGGTATACCCTTTTTCCTTTAAGTAATTGCTTTTCTGCTTTTACTGTAATAATAAACACATTACTTAATCAGAGTAAAACTTTTATTTTTAAATAATACAAATCAAATTCTGACTTCTCACTTTTTCCTAGTAAACACACAAAACATCCTTAATAAAGATTCTTACGTATACAACATTTAGTATAAAGGCCAGTAACTTTATGAACAAATAATCCCTAACCATGCAGAATTAATTAAAAAATAACAGTACAAGAAATAATGATTAAACAATTCAAATATTATTTATATGCTTTTTGTTTCCTTTTCCCACTAACTTTAATCAACTGCAATTGCCTAATTGGGACTCATGCTGACATATACTACTTTCTTAAAAATTAACACTGGAAAATATTTTAGTAATTTAATAATTAATACAGTAATAAAATTAGTTTTTACAACCGACAATAAATTCCTTAACCTAATAATCTGAGATTAGTTAAGAGGGAAGAGGATGAAATAAGTACAAGACAATAAAGCATTGAACTAAATTTTCTAGAAGATATAGGTTATATTGTGTACATACATTAATACTGCTATTGAGCATTTGATTTATAAATTCAAGCAAATAAAGGTATTGCTTGTCAACTACATGTATTTTTATCAAAAGAAAATGATACAAAAGTAATACATAAATCTTTACACACATTTAATATTTATATGAGATATTACATTTCATGGTAGACTAACAGGATCTTTCTTCTTAAGGAAGTTGCAAGTATGATCTCCTGATAAAAGCTGTTTTTTTTTAAATTGTCTGTATCAATAAAGAAAGATTATATATTCCTTAGAAATCTAACAGGCTACAGAAAAGAAGGGTGGGGAAAGAATGGTAAACCAAAAAGTTTACAAAAGTACAAGATACTCATTTCAACAGTTTAGGGAGTACAATTAAACAATGAAAGTACCTATCAAATCAAGTAAAGGTAAATCTGTTTGATCACTTAGAAATTTTGAGGCACTGTGAAATAAATGAAGCGTTTCCAAGTTAACAGAGCTGGGTAAAACCAAAGAAAACACAAAGATGGGAATTTAATGATACAAAAATGTTTTTAATTGTGGGGCTGGCTCAGGGAAGGTGGCTCAGTGGTGGAGTGCTTGCCTCACATGCATGAGGCCCTGGGTTTGATTCCTCAGCACCACATAAGCCAAAAAAGTCCGAAGTGGTGAGCTAAGGGACAGCACCCAGGCCCAGATTTCAGGTCTCACGAATGACAAAAAAAAAAAAAAAAAAAATTAATTGTACAAACGTGAAGGCAATTAAAGTGTCCTTCAATAAAAAAGTAGACAAACATGCTGCATCTATATAATGCAAAAAAATTCTGCATTAAAAAGAAATGAGCTTGCCAGCTGTGGTGGTTCACTTGTTTGTAAACCCAGCTACTCAGAAGGCAAAGATTTGGAGCATCACTGTTTGAGGCTGTTCAAGCAAAAGTTAGTAAGAACACCTTCACCTCCCCCATATCAACAATTAAGCCAGGCTCAGTGGTATATGGCTACAGTCTCACCTATGCAGAAGGCACAACTAGGAGGAGCACAGTGTGAGGCAAAAGCATAAGCTTATTTATATGAAAAATAACTAAATCAACAAAGGCTGAGGATTTATTTGTATGGCACAAGAAGTGGAGCACTTGCGTAGCAGGCTAAGGCACTGAGTTCAAACCTCAGTACTAGAGCTCTTAAATACATTTCCAAGTAAAAGGAGACAGTCTGAAATGGCTACATACCCATACAAATACAACTTCATGACATTCTGGAAAAAGCAAAAGTGTACATAAGAAATATGAGATGTTAGGGTCCAAGGGGAGTGAAGAAGAGAGAGACCATGAAGGGCTATTAGGAAAAGAAAACACATTATAGTGCTGCTGGTAGACACATTTTCAAAACCTACAGAAAGTGCAATTACCAAGCATGAATGTAAATCTCAGTAACAATATCAAGAGTAATGCAAACTATGGACCTCCATTTATGACAAATTATCAGCATTAGCTCATTAATTGTAACAAATGTGCCAGGCATGATGCAGGCATGATGCAGTGCACTTAGAATCCCACCTATATGGGAAGCATAAGTAGAAGAAAGTTCAAGAAAAAAGAATTATAAAACATGAAATAGGTGAAAAACAAAGCTTATATTACTGATCAGATGATTTTTCCTCTATCAATTTTTGAAAAACTGGAAGATTAATCAATTTTGGTATAAATGAAATCCATCCACAAAATTGATTTATATTTTAAAGGTACTCAAGGAATATTTGTGGAGAAAATGAGAAGAGGAAAATTCATTATACTGTTGGGTTATGGGTTGGTTTTTTTTTCCCAATCAGCTTTAGACATCAGGTCATAATATAGACATCACTGGGAATTTCCGTTAGAAATTATTTTATTTTTCACATACAATAGATGTTCTGATATCACTTCAAATTATCACAGTATTTCATAGGTTAATTATACAGACTTATATTTTAAAAATTAGGTTTGTTCTACCCACTAAAAACAGCATATATTATACATGATATTATATGCAACATGCAAATGAAAACTATCCGACTTAGGAAATCTTTCTTTGAAATATGAAGTAATTTTAGATTTGTATGTGATATATATAATGTACATACAAAACACTAAGAAATGATAAAGCCCAAGGAACTCTGAAAAATCTCTGGACTGATGGTTCATACGGAATTGAATACTGAACAATTACAAAAGACAGAAAATATACTCTAAAACTTTGTACATTATTTTAGCTTGGATTGTGGCACTGAAAATTATTATATAGTCAAACATTATAAAATCATAAATAAGAAAATGACTGTGAAAACTAAGTCAATGTTTATCTTTAAGAAAAAAAATGTACTATGCAATTATTTTTGCTTGCAGAGAATTAGATAAATTATATCTTCATAATGACTAATGTTCCTTATTTACAGATACTTACTCTAACAATTTAACAAAACTGAAACCAAGGTCACATACCACTTAATTAAGACAAGTTGGAATGGGAACATGGTTTATTCGCATATAATATGACTAATTAGATATGTACCAAGTAGCGATCCAAGCTAGGAATGAGAGCATTTTTAAAGGCTTAGTTTATATTTTTATATAAATGGCAAATTGATCACTTCCCTGATTCTTAGAAGATATGCTAACTGTAACTGCCTCAGAAAACAAGAACTAAACAATAGTTAAGTAAATTCATACAGCAATTTTTAAATCTAGTAATTATATCTTATTTATGTATACAAACTGACAAATTACCTAAAATGCTTTCAAGTCACTCAATTCCTATGAACAGAATTTTATCATTTCATTGACAAAATATTTCTTATTTCTATCATTTATTAATATATGCCAGGTAGCTCTCCAATTCCAGATAAATTATGTGTTCCTCCAAAATAGTCTCAACAACATTCATTACATCAAGTACAATTGTCTGGTCCTTTCTCTCTTTAAACAAATTTGGTGTATATGGTATATTTATTTGTATGTGTGTATAATAAAATTTCTAAACGAGACTTAAGCGAGCATACTATGAAAATAGATTGATGAAACTTTGTTAGATTAGCTTTATTTCCCTAAAATTTGTGTTCATTCTTTGTACACAGCAGACTGAATGAATAAAGAAAGGAAAAAGGGAAGGAAGAGAGAGAGAGGAGGAAAGGAGAGAGGGAGCAAGTGAGGAAGGGAAGAGAGAGGGAGGGAGGGAAAGAAGGAGGGAGGAAAGGAAGAGGAAAGGGTGCCAAAAAGGGAGAAAAGATTTAAAATCCAACAAATTGACTATTCTGAGTAGCCAATACAATTCAGAGCAAAATAGTTTAGAATCTGCTATTATCACAAATCGAAGATGGCTAGTATATCTAGCTCTCAATGTGAACTTAGTATGTTGATACTTTCCTCCATATCTGTAGAAAGATAATATAAAACCTCAAAAGCTTGGGAGTTGACAACCATCTTTAAAGTAAGCCCCACTGCATGTCTGTAATCCTCAAGAGGCTGAGATTGGTAAACCAGCCCAAGCAGAAAAAGAAGAACCCTTTTCCGTAAATCTCTTCATCTTAAACTCATCTCCCTATGCCAGCATAGCTGTCTCTTTAATAGGATAAGCCAATCACAATTTTTCCCACATCTTTACCAAAGACATTCTGTGTCCTTCACCAACCAATTAACTTTCGTTTACATAACTATAGCTGAAGTGTTGCCTCCTTAAAATGAGAAAGCACAGTAAAGTCTGAAGAGCACACAAAAAAAATAAAATCATCACCTATGTGTGACTCCATTTTTGATAATAAAATTACATTGTCTGTGAGCTACATTAAGACTAATAATTGCCCATACATAGGGAGCATTTATTGTCTCCTAAGCAGTATTTTAAGTGTTTCTTATCTTTATTGCCAGGATATATTGTAAGAACTATTTATTACTTTCTACGCATAATGAGCAAGAAAACTAAGGCTCAAACAAGTGACCTGGTCAAATGTTTATAAAGTGGTGGGGGTAGAGCTCATGACTCTATGACCTTAGCCACTTGATTTTATAGCTCCTAGACTGACAATGACTTGTTTTTTTTTTTTACAGCTAAAGCTGCTATCTGTATAATGCAGACCTGCTACATGTAGACCTTCCTATCTGAATTATTAGTATTTTTGGGGGGTGGCGGGGGTCCAGTCGTGGGCCTGAACTCTGGGCCTGGGTGCTGTCCCTCAGCTCTTCAGCTCAAGGCTAGCGCTCTACCACTTGAGCTACAGCACCACTTCCAGCTTTTTTTTTTCTGCTTATGTGGTGCAGGGCCTCATGCATGCAAGGCAAGCGCTCTACCACTGAGCCACCTTCCCAGCCCATTAGTATTTATTAATAGTATTTATGTTTATTTATTGTATCAAATTGTTTCTAGCCCATAAATCTGACAATATGAACTATGAAGGAAACAGAGAAAGCCATATACAATTAAGGTAAATAATATTACAACAGGTATTTTCCTAATAGAAATATTAAGATTATTATTATAGCTGTTGAAATTTCTTTTTTTTCCTCTACAGGTTTGAATTAAAGGCCTCAAGAGCCTTCAACTTGTGAAGCAGAAAGTATACCAATTAAGCCATATCTCCAGCCCCAAATTTCAGTATTTTAACCCTTCCTACAAACTGTATTAAGCTAAAAGTAGAAGATTCATGAGTTTTCTTCATGAAAATGTAGGAAGGAATAACACAAAGTACAAAACAAAAGGAATAAGAATTTAACCATCTAAAATGGATATATTCAGATACAAACCTGCAAATGAGAAACAAGAAAAAATCTGATCCAATTAGTAAGATTTCACCTAAATCAATTAGACTAAGAAAAACAATGTTCAGGAAGGAATGGAGATTAAGCCATACATTAGACATTGCCTTTGTGTTAATACAAAAGCATTATTCTTAAATGGAAAGATGAATAGAATGCCTTCTTGTGGATTTGAAATATATGCAAAGAATATAGAATATTTTTCTTAATATAAATCTTCTTATAAATAGAAAAGTAATACCATTTCATCAAATGATAACTAGATAGGTTCACAAGAAAACAATAAATGATCTACAAATACATAAAAGAACCTTTAACCTCAGTAGTAACAAAAATGTTAAGAGCAAGAAATGATGTTCCTATAAAAGCAAAGATCGCTATGTATAACACACAGAATTGTCAGCTATAAGTATAAATACAGTCTTATACACTACTGGAAGAAATGTAAAGGGGTAAGTAAGCTTTTGTCTGGTATTTTTGAGAGAAGTCTTGCTAATGTAGGCCATCTACCCTCAAATTGGCCAATTTACCTGCCTCAATCTACTAAATGCTGGGATTACTGGTATGTGCTATTGTGGCTCAATAAAGTATCATGTTCTCATGGTTCTTTTTATTTCTGTGGTACTGACATTTGAACTCAAGGCCATGCATTTGGCTAGGGAGGTGTTCTATCACTAGTTCTACTACAATCTATACTGACCTGGTAAAAAGCAAGAGCTATTTGAAAAACAGTTGTTGTTTTTTTTTTTACCAGGTCAGTATAGACTGTAATCACCTATTTATTTTGACTTTTAAACTGGGATGACAGGCATATAACCACTACAGCCAAGTTTTATTAGGTAAATCTCCACCAAAAAAAAAAAATCAGAGAGAGCCTTCTACAGAGGTCCAGAATATGCTTATGTTTTTTTGCTGCACTATTTATAATAACCATGTTATGGAGTTAGGCCAAGTATCCATCAAAGGATAGCATATATGAAGAATGGAATTGTGTTCAGCCATTAGGAAGAATGATACATCAATTTCAGGAAAACTGATGAAACTAGATGGAGAAATGAGCCAGATTCACAAAGATAAATATCTCTCCTATGCAGAATTTAAGAGAATGTGGGGAACATGAACGTAAAAGGGGAAGTAGATTTGTGGCTCAGGTGGTACCAAGTATGGTATAAGCAATAAAGCCAAGCAAGAATTTGAGGCCCTAAATTCAAGTCCTGAGACCAAAGATGAGAAAAGAAGGATAGGAAAGGAAAAGTAATAAAGGGGGTGAATACGATCAAAGTACACCATGTATATCTGTGAAACTATTTTGCACAACTAATGTATGCTTTAAAATGGTAAATAGATAACATTTAAGGTACAGCACACAATAAAAGAAAAAGTACACTGGTCAAGCACAATTATATTGAAAAAATATTTTTCCTATGAAGCATCACTTCAAAATTACATACAAAATAACTACAATCATAGGATTATAGAAATGGACCTAGAGTATAAGGAGGAAAAACTTACATTACAAAGGGAACAGTTATAGATAGGAAAGCCAAAGATTGAGGGAATCACTAAAACTCTACCACTGAAGTCACTGGCAGAATGTGAAATACTCCCCTTTCACACTGAACTACCCAATAAACTCTAGTTGCAAAATCCACTGAACTAGACCAGAGCAGCTTATAAAACACTTTAACAAGGTATACAAAGCCTTGCTTTATTTGGCTCTTACTTTAATGCACATCCTTGTCTCCCTTTGCATCCTATATATTAACACAGTATTTTCTCACTCAAACTTAAAATATGTTCCCTATTTTGCTGGTCCAGCTGAGTAGTCAAATCTTAAGACATGGCTCAAGTTTAAAGCTTCTCTATGAATATTTTCCCTTCCATACCAATTCCTTTATAGTCTATAACTTTTCCTTTTATACTCCCATTAATATACAGTATAATATCTATGATATTTGAGTACAATTATTTATTCATGTATCTTCTATTTAACTATTAGTCCCTAAATGCAAAGTTGCTATTTTATTCATTCTTTTACGTATACTTAACTAGCACTTATTGTAGCACAGTAAGAACAGAATAAGCATACAGTGAACAGATACATGAACAAGTTCAATTTGGTCTCTCTGAACTCAGCTATGGAAAGTCTTGGAAATGAAAAATACTCTCCCTTCAACAAGACTCAATTACATATCTTAAACTTGTGGTGGAGAATTATGAAATATAAACTTCACTCTATCCAGAAGTAAAAAAAAGTTTTATGGTTCATTCAAAAACTAAAATATCATGATCAATGTTTATGTTTCAATGTACTACAATCATAATAATCTACTTTTGATGTACTCAATGATAAAAAGCAAAACATCATGAAAATCATCTTATGCATCACAATTTTTTTGGGGGTGGTCCGGGCGTGGGGCCTGAACTCTGGGCCTGGGCGCTGTCCCTCAGCTCTTCAGCTCAAGGCTAGCGCTCTACCACTTGAGCCACAGCGCCACTTCCTGCTTTTTTCTTTTTGCTTATGTGGTGCTGAGGAATCAAACCCAGGGCCTCAGGCATGCAAGGCAAGCACTCTACCACTGAGCCATCTTCCCATGAATCACAATTTTTAAAATATTATTTTCACAATGTTAAGAGAAAATTTTTAATAATGTAGAACAAAACTTATATAAACTAAACCAAATATAAAACATCCAACATGATACAAAATAAAGTTAACTATTCCTGAGTCCATATGACATAAAATTATTAATCTCAATACTATTAACAACAACAAAATAATTACATCTACCAAAAGAGTATTTACTATATGCTACTTACCATTATATTTCATACTCCTACCAATTCTTTACTTTGGTATTAGTATCCCTCTGAGATAGCTCTCACTTGGTTTCTGAGAAATTCAGTGAGCTAAAAGGTCTCAGAAGCAATGAATAGGAAGGGAAGATGCTAAAGCCTAGTTCCTTTGTACAACAATTTCAATCTTAATCCTTCAACAAAATATGTTACTCAATTTGTTCAGTATTAAAGTGGACTGACATTAAATTTGGAAAATAAATATCAGCATTAAAGCAAAATTAAAACCTCAAGGTAAACTTTTCCTATGATGTCAAGAGTAATTGAATAACATACTGCAATGGAGACATAAAAAAGAAATTGAAGACTTAGTGTCAATGGCTCATACCTATAATCCTACCTACTGAGGAGGCAGGGATCATGGTTCAAAGCCAGGGTAGGCAGGAAAGTCTGTGACTTTTACCTCCATTAATTACCAATAAAACTGAAAGTAAAGGAGTAAAAAAGAGTAGAGCGCTCTTCTATTCTTGAACATAAAAACTCAGGGACAGTACCCATGCTCTGAGCTCAAGCTCCAGAATTGGCACAAACAAATAAACGAATAAACAATTAAAATGTTTTCCTTCATGTGACCAAAAACAGAAACAAAAAAAGTTTTAAGGACAACAACTGTTTATTAAACAAGTGATGTAAAGTATCAGATTGGGAATGGAGGCATGGTTCAGTTGGTAGAGGGATAGTCAATTAGAAAAAGTGTCAGGTACCAAGTTCAAGTTGCGGTCTTGAACTAACTAAATGAATAAACAAATAAAGTATCAAATAGTGTATTTTTAGATCAGTCTAATTCAGTAATTATTGTTTCAAATAAATTACCCAACAAATTTCCTAGGTTTTTGTAATTAATAAACGTATAAAATTTCTAATATTTCAAAGTTTATAACTTTAACATTTAACTCTTAGGATAAAAATGTTATAAACTGTTGATTATTAGTAGCGTGACTATGTAAGTTATCATTCAAATCTTTGCATTTTTGAAGACAAATGTAGTAATGAGCCAAATGGAAGAACAGGTTTAAACAAGACTGTCCCAGCACAGTGAAACATGTAGACCCTGTGACTCTTGTACTACTTACCACATTTACAGCTTTCCTCTATTACTACCCACTTTAACTATCTACACACCTAGTATGTAAAACCATTTGCTTCCAAAACTGAGTACTAGAACTAGCATAAGAGTACTTTCTTCACTAACTATATTTAAAGAAACTATTTTGAGCTGGGTCTGTAGCTAGATTGTAGAAGGTATGTTTCACCTGTTGGAAACCCTTTGATTCCTAGGCCCACAAAAACAAGTTGACCTTTTTAAAAAGCTATTTCATTTGACATTTATATAAAGTGTCAATAACTTGAACTATACCTCATCCTGAAGTTCATCACCACTTTTAATAGAAGCAAGCATATCATATAAGGTACAGCAAAGATCTTCTATTCTTGGTGCTTCAGTCATTTCCTTCAAAGTTGCATTTAAATATTTCTCAACTTCACACCACAAGAAGGAACCATTTGTTTTTTCCACAGGCTTGAGTTCCGGGGTGCCATGCTCCTGAAAATGTTCATTCAGAAACTTCTTATAATCTAGGCTTATAGTTTTCTGGGCTTCACCATTTACTGGCAGTTCATCAAAGTGGTCCAGATCATGCATATCAAATGAAAATGCTAAATTTTTACCAAAAAATACTCTATTGCTACATCCCTTTTCTGTCATCTGGATAAGAGCAGTAACATCATCTTGACTAAAATGAGAAACAATTCGGTTAGTGGCATTACAAGCTGCAGTGGCAGATGATGATGGAAAGGGACCAAACATCTGTTTGATAGCCTTTGTCTCCATGTGACCAACAGAGTCCTTCAAGTGAAAGGTCATAAAGAGAAATGCAGCCCCACTCTCAATGGCTTCTCTTCCATTTTCCATTCCAACTATTTAAAGACAAAAGAAACAATATAAGCTCACCTGAATTATAGTTCAACTTACCATTTTGAAATTTAAAAAAAGCACTACGACAAACATTTTAAAGTTAAATCGAACATTTAAAACATGCTAAGAATGATAATTTAAGACAGGAAAATCTTTACCCAAATCCCTCAAAACCTATTTTAAGTAAATAAACCATTATCAGCAATTATTCTACAAATAAGTATAGAAACTACCTAACAACTCTAACTTCTTCCTAAAACCAACTTGAGACATCAGCTAAAACTTATTTTAAACCAAATTTTAAAAACAAATTTGATGATCTAATTTGATGATATAGTTATTATGGTAAAAATAATCTATTTTGCATATTTGGAGCTGAAGGAAGGTTCAAATATTTATTTTATTTTTTCAATTTATATCACAAACCTTGATGATAATATAGTTACATAGATTTATATAGCTCTTATAAAGAAACAGTTAATACCATCTTAGCCATATTTATAAAACAAAAAGAAAGCTGCTATCATAAAGGTTTAAGAAAGAAATTCAGATTAAAGAAGAGAGATAAATTATTAGTTCCTAGTTTCTTTAAGGCAATAACTACTCATATCCAATGTTCTGAAATTTAAAAAAAAAAAAGTTTGTGATATAGATTTCAGAGAATAATCCTACAGCAGAAAAAAACTAATTTAAATCTTCAAACCCTGAGGTCAATATGACCTACCTAAGGTGACATTGTTAAAGTCAATTTAATTACTCACACTAAACCTAATTTGTACATAGCTGACAGAACTATCTAGATCCAGAAAGGATCTGCATTAAGATTAGGACAAAACATCTACAGTATAAGCAGCAATATGTGCCAAAGTCTCCTAAACAGACAAAAGGCTAGTGAGTATGAGGAAGTAAAACTCATGTCTAAAGCAGAACTGGATGTAAAGATGTTTTCAGAGAAAGATGAGAATAGATTCCAAGAAGCACAAACCTACTAAATTTGAAACTTCTTAAACTATAGCAGTGCAGTGGTGAAATAATATGATAATTTTATTTTTATTTTTATTTTTGCCAGTCCTGGGGCTTGAACTCAGGGGCTAGGTGCTGTCTCTGAGCTGCTTTTGCTCAAGGCTAGCAGTCTACTACTTAAGCCACAGCTCCACTTCAGGCTTTTTGGTAGTTTATTAGAGATAAGAGTCTCACATACTTTACTATCCCTGCTGGTTCTGAACAACAATCCTCAGATCTCAGCCCCCTGAGTAGCTAGGACTAGAGGCATGAACCACCAGCACTTGGCAATATTATAAATTTTTATGTACAAACTCTGATATTTTACTAGAGAAATCATCTGTTTCCTTTAACTGTTTCTATTCAGAAAAGAAACCTGCATTAAGTATAGACCACAAATTCAAATTATAATTTCCTTTAAATATCATCAATTAATGAGAATATTAGTATATAGTGGAAATGGAAACAGTAAAAGCACAATTCACTACACTAGACAATCATGGACAAACAGACAATGAGAGATTGAGACAGAATTGAAGGGTTAGGGTTCTTTTGTTTTTCAGCAGTATTGGGTTAAACTGAAACAAGGACCCCATAGTTGCTAGGTGAGCCATTTTGTCAACTAAGAACTACATGGCTTTAAAAGTTCCTTGAAGTTGGGCTGGGAAGATGGCTCTGTGGTAGAGTGCTTGCCTTGCATGCCTGAGGATTCCTCAGCACCACATAAGAAAAAAGAAAAAAGCTGGAGGTGGCGCTGTGGTTCAAGTGGTAGAGCGCTAGACTTGAGCTGAAGAGCTGAGGAACAGCGCCCAGGCCCAGAGTTCAGGCCCCATGACCGGAACCCCCCCCCCAAAAAAAAAAAAAGTTCCTTGAAGCTATATTAAGTTTATGATTTGCCTAATCCTTATTTCAACCAAGACAGTGGTTTTCATACCTAAATTCCTATAAATCCTTCACATATGACTGTATTATAACTGGTCATTTACTATTCTCCCTATCACTTAGACCTAAGCTCATTGAAAGACAAAAATCTCTTTCATAATTATTCATGCTTACCAAGAAACCTGCGCCTTTCACTGTATAGTAAATAGTTTATAAGGAATATATTATTTTAAAAAGAACTATACCTATTTGTTTTGCAGCTTGTAATATATCTCTTAAATCTTGATTTATGTTTTGCATTTGACTCTTTTCCAGTTTTTCATTCAAAAATTTCACTATACTGTTCCATGTTGGGCCCAAATCTAAAACTTGTTCTTGAAGTTTGGATCGCTTCAACTGAAACAGATAATACACAAGAATACTGGTTAAAGTTTTTCTCCAATCCATAAAATACTGAATATACTTTACAAAACATTGGTACTGTCCACCAGAACTCAAAGTTGTTATCTATCCATATCCAAAACAATTATTCTCAAGACCTTTATTTAAATGTCATTCCATAGAATCTCATTTGTCTAAAAGGTACTTAATAAAAGCTTCTTGTTTACTGTTTTTATTATAATGTAAAATCAGTATGAAACCATTTCAAAGCAAACCAATGTAAAAAGCCCAAATACACAGACAATAACAATTGTTAATATTCTACATTCTTCTTTTCTAACTCCTTGTCTTTACTATAGCTTAGACTATAGTGTATATGTAACAATTTCGTGTCATATTATTTGTTAAAAGGCATTGTGTATAACATTAATTAAATTTGTAACTATATGTAACTTATTTTATAAAGCTTAATACAAGCAAATTTCATTCAAAAATTATTGCTCAGATGCCCTACAATAAATGGGTAGATCAAAAAAAAATGTGGTACTTATATATACACTCAACTTTAACACAGGCATTAGACAAACCATTATGTCATTTGCAGGAAAATGGATGGACTAAGAAATCATGGTAAGTAACGTAAGCCAAGCTCAGAGACACAAATGGCACATGTTTTCTTTCATATGCAGAAGATAGATCTAAAATATATTGGGATAGGATAAATTATACAGGCCACTAGGCACTCAGTAAGACAAAAGGAGTATATTCTTAGGAAAGGAACACAAAAGCACAATATCTATGTGCATATGATAATATAAACTAGTTTTAATAAAAATAAACTCTGGGAAATGGAAACAAAAGCTTTTTTCTTTATTGCTGTTTTTCTTTTATTTTTGTCTTGTTTGTTCATTTATCTGTCTTTGGAAGGGTAAGCAGGTACAGAAATAAAGGCAGAGAGGGTGAACTAATGCAGCAATAGTACTCACTAGACACTATGTTGAAAATGAACTATACAACTTGTAGATGGGGACAGGAGAAAAAAACTGGAAGAGAGAAAGGGAAGTGGTGATACTGCCAAAAAAAAAAAGTACTCTTTACCCAACTTATGCAACTGTAACCCCTCTGTACATCACCTTTATAATAACAATAAGAAAATTTAAAAACTTCTTGGTCAAACCATGTAACCTAATTGTAGCCAGAAAACGGAGCCATTGAATCTTCAAAGGAAAGAAATTTATGTTCCTTCCATAACACAAAAATGATGTCCCAAAGTGTAAGCATTTCTGCCTTGGTTGAGTCTAACTCTACTTACAGCAAGAGTAAACTTAATTTTTTTATTTTAAAATTAATTCACATAAAAGAAACCTGTCCATATCATAGTTATCATTAAAGTAAGAGTTGGTCTTTACTATAGAAGTTAAAAAGGCTTGCAATCCATGAAATAATTTGTTTTTTATTGGTATTTACTTCTGAAAGTATAGTAAGAAAAGACTTAGTCTGAAATACTTCTTTTACCAATTATAAAGAAAACATCAATTACCAGGCCAATTACTGAATTGCAGATTAATGTTCATATTTCCCTTAATGTGTAGACATTATTTTTGTTCACTTGAAAATATTTTTCCAGAGTCCTAAGAACTTACTCAGATGATTCAAAAGTAAGGTATGGGATTCAATTACAAAATTAATTGTTGCAAGGACATTAACAAGAAAAAAATTAAAAAAGGACTCAATATCATAGTTTGATACTCCCACTGAAAACACAGTGACAGGTGCTTAACACAAGTATTCTCACCGGAACTATCAGTAATTTTCCATTCTTGGTCTTACCAGACAGAAATGTGATTTAAAAAAAAATTTCCATGTTAAGCACATAGAGCTGAAAAAAAGAATGTCAAATATTTGTTCAAAGTCTATGCTAATAACAGCTTTCATCTTAAAAAAAATTACCTTTAAGTCAACCACTTCTTCATTATAATTATCTTGCTTGGTGACATTTGAAAAGGAGCGCAAGGCTCCTGTGAGCCGAGGTAAAGCCATCTATTACTCAATCAGTGATCCACACAATGAGATATCTGAAATAGAAAAAAAGGGTATTTATCTATCCAGAAATGGGAAGTTTAATGAAATGCAACAATTAGACCTGTACAAGGGAAAGAAAATTACCATGGTTAAAAATTTAAAAAGCAATGACCACCAAAATTCCTAACAGATAAGATGTTCCAGCAAATAATAGCTGGTGACTATATAAAAAATGTGCCAGGTCACATCACACAGTTCAGAGATTTTAATTACTGATACATCAAAGCACAATAACTTCAAACTTTTGCAAAAGTAAATAAAGACATCAGTAAAGATACAGTGCAAATAGTAAATCTGAGTTAATGTACACACACACACACACACACACACACACACACACACACACACACACACACACACACACACACACACACACACACACACACACACACACACACACGCCTCTACTCAATAATGAAAAAAATATGGGCAGGTAGAGCACTTGCCTTGCATGCATG
>NW_027206401.1:38189330-38314330 GCF_024711535.1 Dipodomys merriami | reverse complement strand
AAATTTTAAATAATTATGTCCATGAAATAAAGTTCCATGGTAGAATTTTCTACATGCAATGTCATTTCAGAACTCAAAATGTTCACATCAGAGAGCCTTTGGATTTTGGATTTTCAGACTAAGGATGTTCAACCTGTAGCTTAATCTCATCTCTTTGTTGGCTAAATTTTTTTCTTTGCTAAAATTTCAATTTTAGGTAGACCCCCCCCCTCAGCTAAGTGTGCAACATTATATCATGACACATTTTGGACTGAAAGGGCTTAGGCTAACTACTTCCCCAGGAAATATATATTACTTTGATAGATAAATACCATACATTTGGCAAATAAATACATTTCCTGATGAATATGCCTTATGCATTTAACTCATGAACTATATGTCATTAACACAAGAAATTAATCAAGCCAGTATAAAAAGACTAGAAAAATAAGACTTTTATTTCCAGTTGTGAACTTTAGAATACCTCTCCAAAAAAGAAAAACTCCTCTTAATTGAAAACTCAATGGCATGTTAATAAAAAGATAATAGCTAATCAAGCTATTTAACAATGATGATATGATCAAATTATACACTGATATGGTCTCCATATAAAGTGCCCCCTAAATGGCTCTTGTGTTAAAGGTTTGGTTGTCAGCTTATGGGTACTGGGGAAGTGACTGGATCCTGAGAGCTTAAGACTAATCAGTGGATCAACTCCTTAATGGATTCATAATTTGATGGGAGGTTACCCGAATGCAGGTTGCAATGCCTAGTGAGGGAAGGCAGATTAGTGGAGTCAAGCCCTTAAAAGGGGGGGGGGGGGAGGAAAGAGAGAGAGGGAGGAAGGAGAGGGGAGAGGGAAAGGAAGAGGAAAAGGAAGAGGGAGAGGGAGGGAGGGGGAGAGGGAGAGAGAGGGGGTTGGGGGAGAGAGAGAGAGAGAGAGAGAAAGAGAGAGAGAGAGAGAGAGAGAAAGAGAGAGAGAGAATTAATCTTCTTATCTGTGGCAGCTTTGTTTCCTGGCTGCCATTGGATGAGCAGTTTCACTTTCCTTCCTGGTTGCCACTGAATGAGCAGTTTCCCTGCCAGGAGCTACTGTGCCAAAACGTTCTGCTGTGCCACAGACAGACGCATGCATTGGAACCAGGCAACCATAGACTGAAATCGTGTACCAAAATCAATCTTCTCTCTCTTAAACTGTTAATCTCCGGTAATTTGTCACAGTGACAAGACATAAACACTGAGAATAATGTATATATGAAAGAAGCCTTGCCGGATCAACTAGAGAGCCACAGCACAAAAATACTCTTTTCTTAAAAAAGGTACCACTAAACACGGAAAGTTCCAAGAGCACCGAAACTATTTCTTAGGACTTTACATTGACTAGCACAGGCGAAGGCATGAATAAATAAGAGAATGAACACTAAAAGAAAACCATTCAACAGAGATCAAGAAAGGCAAGTCATGAAAACTTATTCACACAAGATTACTGAGCCCACACTAGATCCTTTTCCTCAAACAAGACTAGTATAGCCTTTACTAAACCTTTCTATACTTGACGAAACCTTTACTACAACATGAACTTGAGGGGACGGGCAGAAAAAAAATGTCATTATGGAGTGCAACTGTGATAGCACTCCTATCAAACTTAGTTCCCGCTAAAAGGATGCTTCTTTTAAACCAAACTAACAAATGCACTAATATACTGCACTCCGTGAATGCGTGAACTTATGGTTTCAAAAAAGGCCGCAGCTTTTTACAGCTGCTAAAATCCACCCACCAAGAATCGACTCCCTGTGGTGTCTGGGTGGGCAGGAAGGGTGTGTATGTACAAGGTGCCAGATTGCCTTCTCAGAGTCTATGATCCTGACGAAAACGATACTACCACGGCAAAACCAGCCAAAGAACAGCGAGCAACGAGTGTCTCCAGCTCTTTCTTCTGATTCCCCCCCCCCCTACAAACTCTAGAAGTGAGGTGAGACAGGTCTGGGACGGGACGCTGGGGGCCCGGGGGGGCGGGGGGGCCGGGGACAGGGATGACAGCTCCGGGCTGAGGCTCCGGGGGTCGCTTCCCGGTTCCCAGTTCCGCTTCCCGGGCCTTGACATCCCTACTCACCGTCCTCACCTCACCGTCCGTCAGCTCCCCGCGGACTTGGACCACCCCCCCCCCCGCCCTCCTCACCTGTTGGCCGGGACTCACGAGGCGCCCATCGCTCCGCCGCTCCGGCCGCGGCGCCTCCTTCCCTTTCGCTTGTACTTTTTTTCCTTCCGTCGCCAGGTGGGGAGCTGAGGGATGCGGATGGGCGAGCTACACGCCACGCCCTCCTCCGCACCCCACGCGAGGCCGGCCGGGGTGGCTCCAGTCACCCCGCCTCAAGCTCAAGGACCCCGGGACAAGCTGGCGAACTCACAAACCCGGCAAGGTGCGACGGGGCGGAGCGGGCGCAGGACCTACACGTCACCAGCCTCTCACGGCGCCGCCGACGTCGACACGTCGCTTCCAGGCTGCCCTTCGCCCCGCCCCCTGGAGCGAGCTGTCCCGCCCCGCTCTCTGCTCTTCAGGCTTAGCCACGCCTCCTTGCCTGCCCCGCCCCTTGCCTGCGGGAACCCTGAGCGAGTTGTGCCGCCCCACTTCCTGCTCTCACTGCAGTCTCTGTGTACTCGGGTCCTGCCTCGGGAACGCGCTTCCTCCCATCAGGCTCGCGTGCGCGTCCCCGGGGCCTTCTGGCTGGGAGGTGTCTACACCGGGCAGCCACGCGTCCTTCCTCCCTTCCTGCCTGTTTGCGTTTGAATATTGACATCAGATAATCTCACTTTGAGGTGAATGGCGAAGTTAGATAAGAATCAAGTGGGTAATTGCAATCGAGGTCCTAACGTAGAAAGTTCGTCGCGCCTGTGCTGCTGGCCACGTTGTACGTGGTTCTCTGTCCTCAGGTCTGAGTTCTCAGTTCTGAAGTTATCTCTGCCAGCCGGTCCTTTCGTTGAGGACCACTGTTCAAAGTGAAACGCTTCCATACGGAAGACACAGAAAGACACTAAGCTAAAGAACTGTGTGATGTCTGTGGATAGCTTTGACCTAAAAGCACCTAAAGGAGCAGACATGGTCTGAGTTGATAATGTGCTGTGATTCGCCTCTTCCATTTCCCCTTTCCTGTGAAGGTAAAGTGTTCTGTTGCCTAGTAGAACCAGGTTTTGTTGTTGTTGTTATTGTTTGAACCATGTTTTATAGAGAAGCAGCAGACGGTAATTATCTTCACCTGCTAGCCCACATCTGCAGTACTACTTTAAGCAGATGTCAATCAAATTAGGATTATTTCCAAGAGATGACAATAATGACAGTAACTGGGAAAGGTTTCCCTAGAAAAGAGGAAGCTCCTAGGCCTTCTCCCAATATGAAAATATTCATCCATCCATCCAGTGAAATAGATTTCTTCACGGAAACATTTCAGATTCTGAAAAGATCCCCTTTTAGTACACGCCAAAGAAGTATATATACCTGTATTAATACCTCAACCACTAGACTTCTCTCCAAGTAGACTCTGAATGGACACATAAAGGTAGAGACTTGCTACAGGAATCATGTGTCAAGAGAAGAATTGGCTGATGGTTTTGTTAAGGTTATTTCTAACCTTGAGATTTGATGAGTCAATGGTCTGGACTTGGAAGAATTTACAAGTTAGCTATTTGACAAGACAAACACATTAAAAATAAAGGCAGCTGCATGAGAATGAAAAGTGCTTGACTGTACCCATCTCACCCATAGGAATATGGAGTTACAGAAGTTTCAGTGCGAAGTAAATTGAAAATAGACTAGCCACAGTTGTCACTGTACATTGGTGAATTGATGAGATGTGAATTGTCCAAGTAGAGACAAACAATAAGTGCAAAATATATGTTATATTTCTAAGAATAGTAAAGCAAATGTAAAATATTTGTATATATGTATGTATATATGTTACATATAACTAATTATATATGTTATATATGTGTGTTATATGTGTGCATATGCATATATATGTAAATATAAATATATATATATATGTTCTAACTACTGTAAAATGAATTTCATTTGGATTAGCCATTAAAGAAGGTTAAGTCCAGGGCTGGGAAGGTGGCTCAGTGGTAGAGCGGTTGCTTTGCATGCTCGAGGCCCTGGGTTCGATTCCTCAGCACCACATAAGCAGAAAGAAAAAAGCCGGAAGTGGTGCTGTGGCTCAAGTGGTAGAGTGCTAGCCTTGAGCTGAAGAGCTGAGGGACAGCGCCCAGGCCCAGAGTTCAGGCCCCACGACCGGAAAATAAATAAATAAATAAATAAAATAAAGAAAGAAGGTTAAGTCCAGTCTCATTTGGACTTGAACCAAGCCTTCAGGAGCTACTGATATTGAATATTTTTTCATTATTTGTTAGCAATTATATTTCTTTCCTTCTTTCTTTTTTGTCTTTCTTTCTTTTTTTTTTTTTTGCTGGTTCTGGGTCTTGAATTTAGGGCCCAGACACTGTCTCTGAGACACTTTTTGCTCAAGGCTAGAGCTCTACCATTTAAGCCACAGCTCCACTTTTGGATTTTTCTGAGTAGTTTCCTGGAGATAAGAGTCTCACAGACTTTCCTGCCTGGGCTGACTTTGAACCACAATCCTCAGATCTCAGCCTCCTGAGTAGCTAGGATTAGGCATGTGCCACCAGCACCTAACTGTATTTCTACTTTAAAGAAGTATCTGTTTAGATCATTTGTTTGTCTTAAAAATGGAAATTATTTGATTTTTGCTATCTTTTGAATTCCTTATACATTATGGATAGATATTAACACTTTTTCAAATAAATACTTAGCAAGTATTTTCTCCCATTTGTAGTTTCCCTATTTTGTGATTGTTTTCTGTTTTAAGTATCAAATCTTTTGCATACTAGGAAACACACTCCACCGACTGATACATCTTCAACCCTGTTGATTATTTCTTTTGTTATATGGAAGGTCTTCATTTTTATATGATGCTGTCAAATTTTGATTTCCTTTCATGTGCTTTTGAGGTACCATCTAGAAAGCCATGGCCTGTAACAATATCTTGAAATATTTGTTTGAAATTCATTTGTTTCAATGAATTTACAGTTTTTCTTTTCAATTTCTTTGATGATTTATTGTTCTCTCAAAAATGGGTTATTCAATAGCATGTATGTTTTTTTCTGGTATTTAAACTATTCTTAGCATGTCAAATGATTTTTCTCATTCATATTAACCATAATTAATGGAACATTTATCATACCATCCACAGCTTGCTCAGCATTGTGGAAGATTTCAAACAAAAAAATATATGTACTTTCTATTGGTGGAAAAGCTTTGAAGCTTAATGTTATCAACACTAATATCCTTGTGCTATTTTTATACTGTAGTTTGCAAGATTGGGAGAAATTGGAAAATAGAGTCCATAGGATGTTTCTGTGTAACATCTTGTAACTGCTCAAGACAAAAAGCTTAACACAATTAAAAATAAAAATGTGTATGGTAGCTCTTGTACAAACAAATATATGTAGTTTCTAGGAATATAGATCTTTGATGATGGTAATTTAATAGCTAAAAAAATGGTAGAATGAATATTCCATAAGCAGATTTCCTTTCTATGCTTTACATTGTATTCACAAGTACACATAGTTGACACTGAGTGTTTGTTTAGTAAATATAATTTCCTTTGTGTACTCAGTAGCTCTCTTATAGCTTTTTTTTTTTTAATTGTGAGAATACCATACAGAGGAGTTACAATTACATGGGCAAGATAACAAGTACATTTCTTATCAAGCATTGTTGCCTCCTCTTTGTTTCCCCTTCCCATCCCTTCCCATACTCCTCCCCTCTCCCCACCCTAATCTCCCCCTACTCCCCACCAAAGTTGTTAAGTTCGTTTTTCTCGACATAACGACTTGTACATCTCATTGTTGCAATGGGTCCACCTGTATCCCTAGTTAAACGATTTGTTTTTTCCCTTTCCCTCCACAAATTATACCAACATCAAATACAGTGAAAGTATGGGTTATACTGTAGGGGAGGGACATACAAAGCAACATAGAAATCATCTTATAAATATGGTAGAAACTATTGCAAGAAAGGAAAAACAAAACAAAAAAAATTTGAATACTTACCTTGGTTCATTCCACTAACATCAACTTATCTGATCTTTTCTGCTTGACTCAGACATATACTAGTTATTGCAAATAAGGGAAACCATGGGACCTATGTTTCTTTGGGCCTGGCTTACTTCACTTAATATAATTTTTTCCAAGTCTTTCCATTTCCTAACAAATGGGGCAATGTCATTCTTTCTGATGGAGGTATACAATTCCATTGTGTATATATATCACATTTTTTTGATCCATTCATCTACTGAGGGGCATCTGGGTTGGTTCCATATCTTAGCTATGGTAAATAATGCTGCAATAAACATAGTCGTGCTGGTAGCTTTAGTATGGTCTTGTTTGTGATCATTTGGGTAAATGCCCAATAGTGGGATTGCTGGGTCATAGGGGAGCTCTATGTGGAGTCTTTTAAGGAACCTCCATACTGCTTTCCAAAGTGGTTGAACAAGTTTAGCTTTTTAAGTACTGAGATGCACCAAAGTAGAGAATTGTAAGTGTAGAACACCCAATGCAGGAATTACACATTTCTAGCACTCTGTAGTACTTCCTCAGGATCTGTTCTGTTCACCGAAATCCTCAGCCCCACCCAACCACCTGAAAGTACCTAGCTTTGGAAATCATGTTAAGGAACTTGTATGTTATGTCACTCAACATAGTTTATATGGTTGCTCTCAAGGCTTTAATTTGTGAGAGCTGTTGATAGATGAAACATTTCCCATCCTCCTTTTAAAAAGTGCTTGCTCACAGAAGAAACCAATAAAAGCATTGAGAAGGTTTTTTAAATTACAGTCAAATGCATTATAAATGGAACTGACCTTTAAACTTCAAAGATAGGTTATACTTACCTTAAGGAGTAGCAAAATCAACACAGCTGCCATACTACAGGGTTACTCTTTAGCTTGATGTCTCCAAAATCTGAGTGAAGTTAGTGGCTGTCAGTGCTCAAACAAATCTGAATACAGGCCAAGAGGAGTCTGGACCAACTACAAAGCTAGAAACACAATTCCCACTCTTATTTCAGACCTCAACTACAAGTTGGAGGGTTCCCCCCCCAAACACTTGAGGATCGATAATTTGCTAGAAAGACTCACAACACTCACTGAAAGTTATCACATTCACCACTTATTCATTTTAAAGATCAGCCAAAGGAAGACATACTAAAAATGGATCCACAGTGGTTTCAAATATGAAGTTTCAATTGTCCTTTAGGCAGGGTATCAAGCTATTATTGTTCTGGTATCTATCTGAAACAATACACATAGAGTATTATCACTCAGGGATGTTCACCTGACCCTAGTTCCCTGAAGGTTTTCTTTCTTCCACTTCTTTTTCTTCAGGTTTTAACTCCAGGACCATTAATACTATGTTAGAGAAAGCTATTCCTCCCTTAGTTATATTGTTGCCTACATTTAGTTAGCCAGCCTCCAACCTAAAACTATATGGATGTGAATAGTTATGACTCTAACTCATATTGTTAGATTGTCCCTTTTACCTTAAATGCTTAGTCAAACAGATAATCCTCTAAGGCCAAGAGCAAAAACCAGAACTTCTTTGGTCAATCACAAATTCTCTACTACATGTCCTCTAAACTTTTACCTCTTTACCTGGAGAATTTGTTCCTTTCACACTATGCAATTAAATTGTTTCTTTATAATTTTTTTCTGAATGACTAATAAGTTTGTAGTCTTCAAAATTTTGAATGATCAGGGTTGGAAGCATGGCTCAGTTGTAGAGTGCCAGCCAGAGTATCAGGTACTGAGTTTGAAGTCCAGTCTGGGACAATTTTTTTGAATGATTATGAACCATTTTAGTAAATTTGTCAAAAGAATTATGATTGATAAATATATTATCATGCTATTTCTCCCCTGTGTTAGTCACCTTTACTTTGCTGTGAGAAAATACTCAAGGAAATGATTAAAAAGAAGGAAATTTTTACTTTGGATAGGTTTCATAAGTTCCAATCCAAAGTCTCCTGGCTCCTGCCTCAAGTGAAGCAGAGTACTGTGGAGATAGGCATGTGTGACAGAGGAGACTGCTCACATCACAGAGGCCAGGAAGGAGAGACAGGCAGAGAGAGACACAGAGACAGACAGAGACAGAGAAACAGAGAGACAAAGGAAGAATGAGAGAGAGAGAGAAAGAGAGAAGAGAGAGAAATAGAGACACAGAAAGACTCAGAAAAGAACAGAGAAATCCCAAAACAAGATAAATCTTTCAAAAGCTTGACCACAGTGATCTATCTACTTCTCCAGCCATGTCCTACCTCCTAATGATAGTCCTTTAAACAAGAAATCCATTAATAGATTAGTTCATTGATGCAGGTTATAACCCTCATGATCCAGTCTCCTCTCTAGGTCCCACTTCTGAGCATTGGTGCATTAATGATCAGCCTTCAATAATCAAGCCTTTGGAGAACATTTCAAATCCAAACTGTAACACTTCTAATTGGCTATATACAAGCATGAGAATTGTACCAAAATTACTGACTGCAGCATATTTAAAAATAGCAACAATTAAAATAGCTGTGAAATTTACAAGAGCAGATTTGAAGTTTCATCATTCACTGCAATGCCAGATGAAAATCTATGTCTTGATAGCACTGTTGGTTGACTTAAAGGCTTATTCATCCATTCATTCCATTGCTACATATTGAACACTGTAGGTTATCAAAGAAACAGACAATGCACTCTTTTGGCTTGTACATATGATCGTCACTTTGCCGTACACCTACCTGCATTTTTGAACTTCTTTCCAGAACTCCATGAGTATATTAGTTATATCAAAGGTATCACAGATAAAGAAATTGATACTCTTAAGAAGTTTACTCTAGAAATGAAAGAAAACATCTCAGAGCCACTTGGCTGATACTGGAAGTGTCTTTCTGTCAAAAGGCCCTTGCCAGTTGTGGTAGACACACACTCTTTGTTTTAAATTGTGAAAATACTGTACAGAGGGGTTACAATTACATGGGCAAGATAATGAGTACATTTCTTATCAAGCATTGTTGCCTCCTCTTTTGTTTCCCCTTCCCATCCCTTCCTATCCCCCCCCCCCCCGCCAAAGTTATAAAGTTCGTTTTTTGACATAACGACTATCTCATTGTTACAAGGGGTCCACCTGTATCACTATTTAAACGATTTGTTTTTTCCCTTCCCCTCCACAAATTATACCAACATCAAATACAGTGAAAGCAGGGGTTATACCGTGGGGGAGGGACATACAAGCAACAAAGAAATCATCCTATAAATATGTTAGGAACAATAACAAGAAAGAAAAAGCATTTTAGTCCTTATCTTGGGGTTCATTTCACCTAACATCAACTTATCTGACCTTTTCTGCTTATCTCAGACATACACTAGTTATTGCAAAATCGCTAGTACTTTTCAGCTTCAGTGTTGGATACACAAGCGCCATCTTTTGGCAAAATGTGGGATTTCACCAAGAAGGAAATTACTAGGACTGAGCCCAATTTTTCTTAAATATATTTAATGTAGTTGGAAAACCCAAAGAACTAGTGTTTCCATACCACTGGGAAAAGTTTGACTGGACTGTAGACTGGCTTTTATTTCTAAAACGTATCATGGCCACAGAGAAGACTGCTATAATGGGTTATCCTGGGTTCCATTAGCCATGCTTCTCTGTATCTTCAGAGGAGCAGAAACTGTTTGCATTGCAGAGAGAATCATTATGGGAATTGGCTCACATTTCTGTGGCATCTTGGAAGTTTATAATCTACCATTTGCAAGCTAGAGAACCAGGAAGGAAGCCCAGTGGTGTGATTCAGACTGAAAACAGGGTAAGAGAGAAGAGCAAGGAACTGGTATAAATCCTGAAATCTGAAGGTCAGAGAACCAGCACCACAGAAGTCAAATAACATGATAATGTGACAAGCTTTAATAATAAAAGCCAGTCCTAAAGTCACACTTCAGTCCTGCCTCCACCACCACGCATTCATCCTCTTACTCTAGATTTCCTGGGGTAAAATCAAATCCCAGATTACAGTCCATGCAAATTCTTTCTAATGTCAGACAACATTAGCTCTTTGTGTTTTTAAACTACATCAAATATATTTCAAACACATGGTCCTCTTGCAATATGGCTTACCTGAATTGAAGTTAGAGAGTAGTACTCACTTGTGCCTCTTACTTACAGAGAATGAGTACTTAAAATCCAACCACAGCCAGGCATCTGTGGATCATATCTGTAATCCTAGCTACTCCAGAGACTGAGATCTGAAGATTGCAGTTTGAAGACCATCTGTCCAAGAAATCTGTGAAACTCTTGTCTCTAAATAACCAGGAAAAGCCTGAAATGGAGCCAGTGGCTCAAATGATACAGTGGCAACTTTGAGTGAAAAGTTAAGGGATAGTGCTGAGGCTTTCCAGTGAAGTTTGTCTTTAATTTCTGTGACATCCTTCTGTGATCCTTGATTAGGTGAAAGGTCAGAGGATTATATAACAGCATCTTGGCTCTATTTTCCTTTAGAAACTTGCACATGGAAAGATAATTCATCTCTTGTTCACTTTGGCATTCATTCGTCAGTACCTCAGTAATCGTTTCTGTCTCTCTTAGTATCTATTGAGTCAACAACACATGCAGAATTGCTCAGGATTGCTCCTAACCATTCCTCCTAACCAACTGAATTACTCTGGAACTTGGGTTAATGCATATAAATATATGCCATATCAGTCATCATTTAAAAAACAAAAACTGACATAATGGTGTCTATCTGTAATCCTAGCACTTGAGAGATAAGAGCAGGAGAAACATGAGTTCAAGGCCAGCATGGGCTGCCAAAATGAGTTTGAGGCAGGGGGCTATGTAGTGGGAGTCTCTCTCTCTCTCTCTCTCTCTCTCTCTCTCTCTCTCTCTCTCTCTCTCTCTCTCTCTCCTTCCTTCCCTCCTCTCCCCTCTCTCCCCCCTCTCTCCTCTCTTCTCCCCCTCTCTCAAAACAAAAAAACAAACAAGTAGAAGAGAAAAAACATGTTTTGCCAGGAAAGCCTTTTAAACAAAGCTGAGTAAAGCACCTCAGGTTCAGAGTCCTCCTGTATCCACATACCTCCCACACAGTGGTATGCTATGTCTTATTTTGATTGCTTCCGCAGTTGAATCTTTAAGTAAATAAGAGTGCATGTTTGCTAAACGTTTAAGTTTTCAGCATGTTTTTCACCTGTTTGAAAATCCTCCCAAAGATGTTGAGTTGCATTTTCCTATATCAGTCATGTATGGTATGACAATGAGGGCTAGACCATATCTATCTATCTACCTATTTATCTATCTGTAATGTATTTATCTGTCCTCCCTTCAATTACATATGTCTATACTCACTGGATGGATGGTCCCTTGACTCTAAACATCAATTATGTGGTTGCACTTCCCAAACACCCCATTTCAGCTTGTCCCCACCTCTTAGGTCTTCTATCAAATGTACATTTATCATCTCCACTTATATGTACAATAATGGCTTGGACAGGCATAATAAAGCAACCCCTAACTTCAACAGAAAATATTTCTTTGCAAATTCAATCTCCAGAATAGCTTCATGATTGCAGTTCAAACTTTGTTTAATTTTTTGGTTTTTCTTTTTTGTTGTTGTCAGTCATGGGGCTTGAACTCTGGGCCTGTTCGTTGTCCCCAGAGCTCTTTCGCTCAAGGCTAGTGCTCTATCACTTGAGCCACAGTGCCACTGCAGGTTTTGTAGTAGTTAATTGGAGATTAGAGTCTCATGTACTTTCCTGCCCTGGCTGGCTTTGAACTACAATCCTCAGATCTCAGCCTCCTGAGTAGCTAGGATTACGGGTATGAGTCACGAGCTCTTAGCTAAAAACTTTTTTTAAACAAATATTAATGTTATAGAAGAGTGGGATTTATTATGGCATTTTTTTCTCTTGATCAGTTTTTTTTTATTGTGAAAATACCGTATAGAGAGGTTACAATTACATGGGCGAGATAATGAGTACCTAGTTAAACGATTTGTTTTTTCCCTTCCCCTCCACAAATTATACCAACATCAAATACAGTGAAAGCAGGGGTTATACCATGGGCGAGGGACATACAAAGCAACAAAGAAATCATTTTATAAATATGTTAGAAACAATCGCATGAAAGAAAAAAACATTTGAATACTTATCTTGGGGTTCATTTCACCTAACACCAACTTATCTGACCTTTTCTGCTTGTCTCAGACATATACTAGTTATTGAAAATAAGGGAAACCATGGGACTTATGTTTCTTTGGGCCTGGCTTATTTCACTTAATATAATTTTTTCCCAAGTTTTTCCATTTCCTAACAAATGGGGCAATGGATCCTTAACAGAAAGAACAGTGCTGGAGGAATATCAATACCAAATTTCAAGCTCTACTACAAAGCCATAGTAATCAAAACAGCTTGATACCAGCACAAGAGTAGACCTCAGGACCAATGGAATAGAATTGAAAATCCAGAAATGAACCCACAGACCTATAGCCATCTAATCTTTGATAAGGGAGCTAAAAAAAATAGAATGGAAGAAAGACAGCCTCTTCAGTAAATGGTGCTGGCAAAATTGGTTAGCTACTTGTAGAAAACTAAAGCTAGATCCTTATATATCACCCTGCACCAGAATCAACTCCAAATGGATCAAAGACCTTGGAGTCAAAGCAGACACTCAGAAACATTACAGGATGGAATAAGAGAAACCCTAGGTCTCCTTGGCGCAGGCTGAAATTTTCTTAATAGAGACCCAGAAACACAGGTTGGACAAATGGGATTGCATGAAATTGCAGAGCTTCTGCATAGCAAAGGACATAGCTAGCAAGATCAATAGAAAGCCCACGGATTGGGAGAAGATCTTCACTAGCATACAATGGACAAGGGTCTCATATCTAAAATATACCTGGAACTCAAAAGATTAAATCCCCCAACAACAAATCCTCATTATAGCATTTTAATACTTGAATTTATGTATTTCAATCATATTAACCCCATAGTTTTTCTTGGTCCCTCTTTATATTGATTCCTCCTGCCTTTCCTACCCATTAATCCTCTTCTATTTTCGTTTTTTTTTTAAGTTTCTGATATTTCCGCATATGAGAAAACACATGACATACTAAATCGGCCTTATTTCCCTTAACATGGTGAAATTAATCATATTTATGATATTCCATCCATATTCCTGCAGATCATGTAACTTTAATTTTATGGCTGAAAAATATTTCATTGTGTACATAAACCATATTGTCATTACCTGTTTACTTGTTCATAGACACTTAAGATTGATTCTATGACTTGGTTATTGTGAATTATGCTGTAGTCTTCAGAGATATGTCTGGATCTCTATTATATGCAGACTTTGATTGCTTTGGGAATATAGCCAGAGGTCTTATAACCCTTGACAAAACTGATTAAAGAGCCTTACATAATTCTAAGATGATGAGGAACTGTAAATCTCTAGTGTGTACAGGAAAGGAGTACCAGATATTAGAAAGCACTAAAAGTCTCTTTCATAGAGTCACTTTCTTAGTGAGCACTATTACTAATACTCATTTTTTTCTTCTTTATTCTTCTTAATGGTATATGATATTGTTTCATCTATTCAGTTTCTCAAGCCAAAAATTTTGTCATCATTCTTAATTCTCTCAAAAGCCATATCCAACCCATCTGTATAAAGTGAACAGTCATACCAGTTGCTTCTCCCTTAAAATGTACCTGCAAAATACAAATAACCTACCTCTTTTTTTGCATATTCTATATTAATGGAACTCGATTTTTGTATTGGAGGAAAACAATGATATAAAGGAAATTGTTGGAAACAGGAACACTGGTTCCCATCTGTGATCTCAGCACATAGGACGCAGAGGCAGGAGGATCATTTATTTTAACCCAGCAGGGGCTACACAGTGAGACTCTGTCTTTATATAGATAAATCAATAAAGATAAATAAATAACATTACTTGGGTAATGAAAGATTGAAATGTAAGTGATAAATTAGACAAAAAGTAATACCTTGTCAGAATTAAATTTGCTAAGCTCATAATTTGACTATGGTTATATAAAAGCTGTTTCACTTCTCATGATGATCCTTATCTTAGGAAATATAGAATTATACCCCGATGAGGCAAAGGCTCATGATGTATGTTCTATATAACTTACCTTCGAATGAAAAGAAACACACATGCATTTAGGAAGTTGGGAGACAATGACGGATAGAGAGGGGGAGGGAGGGTAGGAAGAGGGAAAAGAATAAATAGAATACAATATTAACAGCAGGTAAATGTGACTGTAAATTATATTTCTAAGTACCTGCATTTCCAGAATATGATCACACTTTACGAACCAATGCAGAACAACTGTTCTTGGCTCATGGCTGCCCTTACCCTGATTCCACTGTTGCTCATTCCACATAGAAACTAGTGTGAAAAATGTATTGAGTTTTGGGTCACTTCATGTTCAACATTGCCCCCTGGCTTCCCATGACATGTGTAATGAAGTGCAGCCGCTCAATAGTCTTGTGTCTTGTGTTTTGATAATACTTCGTCATCTTTTACACTCACTTCTCTCTCTCTCTTACTTGGATCTAATGTTTTGCCCCCTTGCTGTTGTTGAATATAACAAACATGCTTCTGTCTCAGGTATTACCTCAAAGTTATGTTCATTAGAACCCAAAATTCTTCTAATATGATTGACATAACATGATATTGTTTTTATTTTTTTTTGTTTTTAAATCAATGTTTTCCCCATAGGATCAAAAAATAAGTACAAAAATAAATGAAAATTAGGTTACAGTTAGTGGATAAACAATGGAGTAGCAATGAATCTGGAACTATTAAACACTAGAATGTAACCATTTTCAAATGAGAATCTTATTTTAGTTTAGGCTGCCATGAATAATGCTATTATAAAAATGCCTTTACATCATCGTTTTAGAACTGATGTGTAAGAAGTTCTTGTGGGAAAAGCCTATATTTTTAGTAAGCCTTTTTATGTTCTCAAAATGAAAAGAATCTATCCATGTATTATATCTTATGTAATTGTACTTTATCAAAGTTATTTGTTGAAAGAATACATGATTTCTCAAGGGAAACAAATTATATATTGTGAATAGTAAAATAATCATATCTGAACATTTCCATTGAATGTGTATTAATAAAAATTGTAAACGCAAAAGCGTTTATCAGAATGCTACTATAAGCTCAAGAGAAGGAAAACTACTTTTAAGGACCAAAAGTAAGTGAATGCACAATCTGAAATTTAGTTTTATAGAGGATTTAAGTGCATTCAAATTAAAAACCCAAATGACATATCAGAAAGGGAGAGATATGGCAAAACTTAATCTTTCAGTGTTCTCTGCAGGAACACTGAAAGGCAGAAACAAGTTTCAACCCCAAATTTAACAATAACTCTTTGTTACGTAAGGAGAATGGGAAAAGGAGAGATGAGAATGGGGAAGGTTATAAGCATTTACGGAGAGCTCACTCTGTGCTCTCTAGTCTCAGTAGTGCCTTCCTCAAGCATGTCTATCACAGGTGAACTTTTGCTTTGTACTGTATGAAATTACTGCTTAATTTCAAAGATACTAGGTTCTTTAAAATGTTTTGTTTCAAAGTATCATAATTGAGCATCTGAGCAGTTGCAGGGCAAAGGGCTCTGAGAGGTGACTCTATCCAGTGAGCTTGCATAACCATTGCAATTAATCAAAAGTTACATCCAAAAATATAGACAGTACAGAAAGTTCATTGTGAGAAGTATGGTTATTGTACATGCAATATTATAACACTAAAATAAAATATACTGCGCCATTTATTTTCTTCCTTTCCATAATCCACTGATTTTTTGCTGTTCTTGATGATTACAGAAAATTTCCTGCTTATATCGAATGTTCATCTCTTTTAAAAAAACAAGCACTTCTTGACCTGACTTTTTAGCATTTTAAAACACTGTTTTAATCAGTGCATAATAGTTCATGAACTGAATGTACAATCAATTCATCATTTGTGAACAGCTAGGGTCATATATACAGAACTCAGGGTTTTTAGGGTAGGCATTTCTTTTTATAAAGAAATAAACATGAATCGTTAAAAAAGGGAACATGAATTTTATTTGCATGGTTTGAATTCATTGTAATTTTCAGTCTAGTAAATCAACATTTGAATAATAAAGCACAGTTAGAAATTCTACAGAATTCAATCACATAAATAATAATGATAGTGTCTTCATAGTGAAGTACAACATATTCAATTACGTAAGATATTCAGAATAAGCAAAATAAACATTTCATTACTTTAAAAATTAATCAGCGTATACTTTCATTACACAAATCTTTGAAAAATTAGAAACAACAATTACAACAAAAGAGGAGGTAAGAGATAGGTGTAGACAGAGAAACATGTTAGTATGAGCTAATAGGAATGCTGGAAGAGAGACAATCATACAGATAGACATCTCAGCTCTGCTTCCTTTTTCCTATTTCTTTATCAATGAAGGACTATATTTATCATCAGTAGAAGTTGTTGAAGCTATCAAGAATGGCTTTACATTTTCATTACTCTGAAGTAGTTGTGCAAAAAGTTTCAGTTCAATATGTCAGTTTGGGAATACAATGCAGCTTGATTAATATCACTTCTTTTATCATTTTCCTCTGTTGCTCCCATCCCCTCAATTTATCTAGTTCCATTTTCACATACGTACATTGAATATCGTGACTCCATTCATCCACCCTTCCTTTCTCCATTCTTCTACTCCCTTCCCTTTGACCTCATCCCTTTCCTCTCGAGACAAAATAGATTCCAATTTCCTGGTACTGATTCTGTTAAACTGCTAAGTTAGTTATACCATTGGGATGCTCCTCAGCATATACCCCATACTTTAGGTTCTAAACTGGGTAAGTGCTTGTAACATTTTGGCATTTGGGCAGAAGAAACGAGAGGTGCACTAAGTCACCACACTACAGAAATAAAGAAAGAAAGGAAGAAAGAAAGAAAGGAAGAAAGAAAGAAAGAAAGAAAGAAAGAAAGAAAGAAAGAAAGAAAGAAAGAAAGAAATGCTTATTTATTTATTATTTTTCCTCTGTTTTGTTCTTACAAAGTATTCCAAATCTATGTTCATTACTTAACAGTATCAATGTTTTTTAAGTTAATATGATTTGATTTAATAATTTCTTGACTTTACCAAAAAATAAGTATGAAAGTCATATATACACTCAGTAGAAATCTTACTTAAAAGTTTGAATTTTGAGCTGTTGTCAGCATAGCCTATACTCTGTCCTGGATACAGGGCACAGGCATTGAGTTTCAGACCCTAGTCAATCGTACAATCTGCAGAGTACTGTGTTGTTAAGCTATGATTTTCGGAGTATCCCCATGTATTCTAAGCTTCCTTGTTATGGGAGGTTGCTGGGGTGGTGCCACGGGAGGTGATGAAACTTTTGGGGAGGGAGGCCTATGGAGACAGACCCCTGTCTATAAAAGGAATAGTATTTGTAGCTAGCAATCTCTTTACATTGAAAACTTCAGTCTCAAATGGATTTACTGGTGAATTCTACCATCCATTTAAGGACACAATAAACAAATACAACAAATACTACATGTATTTACAAGCAAAAAGTATTTTTAAAATATACATTAGACTATTTATAATGGTCATCTCTGTTGACACTCTTCTTTATATCTAGTGTTAATGGATGGACATTCTATGTGTGCTGCATTATTGGTAGACTCAAACACACTGTGACCAGCACTGTCTTCCAGTACCTAATGAAAGGGAACTTCTAGTTGTGAGCACAGCAGAAATGGACATCTGAACCCTTAACCAGCCTTGCTCTCAATCTAAATAACATATAAGTCAAACACAAGATAGCCTAGCATGTTTCTTTGAGTGATGCTGGGGAACTATGACTGATGACTTGAGAATGTGGGAAAAAGCTGGACCACTAACCTATCCCCCAGTCCCGTAATTAGAAACTGAACTGTAGCCCTTAGGCCCACTTATTACAAAGTCCTGCTGCAGCGTTGGGAATGCCTTGTCAGCAAAATGAAAGTAATTAAAATGCTTAGCCAATTAATTTACCTCAGATATCACAGTATCTGCTGGTGTGACTCCCACTTTTCAGATGGCAAATATTCTGAAGCATGTAGTAGGCTCACCTAAAAAGGATTAGAGTTTTCATCCAGGCAGAAGAAAGCAGAAGTCAGTCAAATAAAGGATGGCTACAGAAGCAGAGATCCAAGAGATTTGAAAATGTATGTGTTAGAAATGAGAAGAAAAAAAAGAGAGAGCGTGTGATGTTATTTTAATAGTTATGCTTTAGGAAGATAGAGAAAGAGAGGGAGAGAGAGACAGAGAGAGAGTGTGTGTGCCAGACTTGGGGCTTGAAATCAAGGTCTGGGAGATGCCCCCGAGCTTCTGTGCTCAAGGCTAATAGTGCTCTACCACTTGAGACACAGCTCCATTTCTGGCTTTTTTCCCCTGGAGGTTAATAGGTTAATAATAGGAGTCTCATGGGCTCTCCTGCCCAGTCTGGCTTTGAATTATGTTTTTCTGATCTCAGACTCATGAGTAGATTAAAACCATCAGTGCCAGGGTATTAGGAAGAGAATTTTATGATAGTAGGAAAGATGTACAATAGCATAAAGAACAAAATAGTTAAATAACAGCTCAAGAACACAATAGGTTTGTCATATAGCAGTGCATGATTAGTTACCAAAATAATACTACAGAAGATAATTGCTGTTGGAATGTTTAAAAGGTAAATTTGAATAATGGTGATTAGTGGACTAAATTTAATGAGGCCAAGGACATGAATTTGATTTCTCTGTAGGGCAGAAAATTCCATGAGTTAAAACACTTAAACACAACCAGTCATTCTGCAATTGGAAGGTGGAGGCAGTATAAGAATATCAGGAAATCATACACATTAAAGCATACAAAGTATCAGTATTTCCTTTTCTCTGAAAGCAATCTTAGCATTCATATCCTTCTGATAATGTTGAAATTTTTTGGTTGTGTTTTGTGATGTTTTCTTCTTTGAAAGAGGGTCTTCTTTTGTAGTGTAGGCTGGTTTTAAGCTTGCTATACTTTAGCATCTCAGTGCTGGGATTACAGGTATGCAGTACTATAGGCTAGTCCTTTATATATTAGTGGATCAGTCCTTTACATATTCAAGATGCTACTTTATTTGTATACCTAGATATAATAGATTTTTTTTACAATTCATACCTTTGTGATTCTAAGTATATGTTTAAATCACAGCACGCTTTAAATATAAGTAAAATTGACATAAATTGACATAAATTTTCTAAAACTTGAAATATATATCTCACAAGGCATATATGAAAGATTAATACACAATTTTATTGTCTGAAGAGAAAGTTTATACAGACATAAATACGATACAAAATTTTCCTGATGAACATAGGTTCAGGGCAAAAGGAATTGGGAGAAGTTTATAGTATAGTATGTAGACTATGGGTTTTATTAGTCTTTTATTAGTTGTGTGGTTTTACATATTTTAACTTTTCTAGGTCTCTGGTTCTATTTTATAAAATAAAGATAGTAAGTCCTGATTTTAGGCTTGTTTTGAGAATTAGGGTTGTATATATATTATTGGTGCATTAAAAGTACTATTTTTATTAGTCATTACCATATCTTGTATGTTGAATAGTCATTAAACTGACATAGCTCTCTTTATAACAAGGACATATTTGCTATTAAGTTCAGAGGGAAGACTGAAAGCATGAGTCAAGTGGTAGAGTACCAGATGTAAGCAAAAATTTTAGTGCAAGGCCCAGACTTTAAATCCTAGAATACTCCCCCCCCCCACACACACACAAATGAAAAGAAACAAAAGAAAATTTAAAAAATCAGATAGATTGAATGAAAGCATGGTTCAACTGGAGGATATTTGCCTAATAACTATAAAGAATAAAGTAGTTGTAAAGCAAGTACAAAGTTCTGAATTCAAACCAAGTACTTCCAGAGAAAGAACTAGATTCATCTGTTCAATTAGGTTAGAGAGCAGTAGACATTTGTTCTTTTTGTCCAAACTATGGGTCTTCATTTAAAATTTCCATCTGAATTACCCTTGAGTGTTACCATGGGGACAGTTATGGAAGTTCAAAAATAACATCTAATAGGTATTTTGAGCCTTCCAATGATAGTGGTGGAGATTAATTTTCAAGTGCTTTCCCTTAGTATATTTGCTTTTACCTGGGCATCTTTTGTAATTTATCTTCTTTCATTGTTATTATTCAGTGAATTTATTTCTCATAGCATCATTCATCTAGTGATACTTAAAATTAATTGCTTTAGTCTAGAGGTGAACAGTTTTCCTATTCTATTTGTCCTTTTTCCAGTGAATGAATGAATGTTAGTGGGTTCTTTTTGTAAGTCAGCAGGTTAATGTGCTTAATATAGTACTAATACATGTTTATTTGAACTGATACTAAAATAGAATATATTTTTCTGAGATATTTTTGTCATTAAAAGCATAAGCAAGTTATGTGAAGAAATAAAATAGCACAGAAATTCCAATAACTAATTTGAACAGCAAAATTCAAATAACTAATAATATGAATTCATAGTTACCTCTGCTTTTATCTTAGATTCCATCCATTATTGTTTTCAGGTAGTGCTTACAATGATTTATGTATACTTTTAAAGTTAGGACTAAGGTATTTACTTACAAGGGATGGGATGGGGACAAGGGGAAAGGGGTAGAGGAATAAAGTGGGGAAGAGAGAAGAATGCAGTCAAGAATTCAATGTCTACCCTACAAAATTAAGAAAAGTAAGGAAAGGAATGACTTGGGAGAGGTGGGTAAAATTGTTGCAAAAAGTGAAATTAGTCAAGATGCATTTTATTCATAAACTCCTTTGTTAAATGCTAATCCCTTTGTATAACTACTTAAATATAATAACAAAGAAACCAAAGATCTCTTATCTAAAATAAAATACTGATAAATAATTAAATGAAACCAGGAAAACCTTAGTAATTTGAATAATAAATTCAATAAGATTATACCATAAGAACCAAATATTGAAGACTTCAACTTATACAATAAAAATGTATACAAACAGCTCAAAAATAAATAAGATGAAGCAGAGAAAAAAGTTTCTGAGCTCAAAATCAGGTATTTTTGGATTAACCCAGTTAGAGGAAAAATAACTACAAACCTTTCAATTTGGGGATATTAGAAGTATTTTGATCTGTAAAGCACCTAAATATCTCAATTAGATTCAACCCAAATATATCACCTCTATTTCACATTATTATCAAACTGTCAAAAGACAAAAATGAAGAAATCTGAAAGGAATAAAAGCATAAAGTCATAGTTAGAATCTTCATGAAACTAACAGCAGCTGTACCAGCAGCAAGCTTAAAGGCCAGGAGGGAATGAAATGCTTCAGGGTTGTCTAAGAGGGAAAAAGCTGCTAACTAAGAATATTATACTCAATCAAGCAATCCCTCTGAGAGAAATGGGAAACAAAATGCTTCTCAGCCAGGTGAAAGACCAATAACTACCTGGTGAAATAATAATAACTACATGATGTGGGCACCAGAGACTCATGCTTTTAATTATAGCTACCAGGGACTGAGATCTAAGGATCATGGTTTGAAACCAGCCCTGGACAGGAAAGTTAGACTATCATCTCTAACTAAGCACCAGAAAAGCTGGAAGTAGATCCGTGGCTCAAGTGGACATAGTGCACTAGCCTTGAGCAAAAAAACTCAGGTCCTGAGTTTAAGTCCCAGGACCAGCAGAAAAAGAAAGAGGAAGAAAGAAAAAGGAGGAGGAGGAGGCGGAGGAGAAGGTGGAGGAGGAGGGGGGGGGGGAGAGGACATTATTGGCAGAGGAACATTTCTTCAATAAATGGTGCGTGAATACTGGCTATCCTTATGCAAAAGTGTGAAACTAGACACTTTTTGCCCTCAAATCCAAAAAGCAAGATGAATTGGATGAAAGACCTAAATGGTAGACCAGGAAGCAGGAAATTATTAAGACAAGTCATGGGAAAAATGTTTCAGATCACTGGTTTTAGGAGTCTTTTTGGTTAGGACACTTAGAAGAACAAGCAACAAAAGCCAAAATTAACAAATAGGAGTATATGAAACTAAAAACTGGTCTACAGCAAAGAAATCAACAGAATGAAGAAAAATCTACAAAATGGGAAAAATCAAGTGTGAAGTTTTTTTTTTCTGGTATGAGATTAATATTCAAAATATGTATAGAACCCAGTTGAGCAACAAAACCCCAAATAACTCAATTAAAAATGATTAAATGATGTGCATAGACATTTCTGAAAAGAGATATCCAAATAATTAGTGTATGACAAATGTTCAATATCACAATCACTAGGAGAATGCAAATCAAAATGACAATGAGATCTCATCCCATCCCTGTCATAAAAGGCTATTATCAAAGAGACAAAAAATGGCAAATGCTGGAAAGGATATGGTGAAAGAGAAACTCTCTTAATATGTTGGTGGGAATATAAATTAGTTTGGCCATTATGGAACATCATATGGATGTTCCTTAAAAATCTATAAATAGAACTAGCTCATGATTCAGCTATTCCACGATGGGGTGTATTTCCAAAGGGAATGAGATTAGTATGCTGAAGGGATGTCTGTATTTCCATGCTCGTTGCCCCAACATTCACCACCGCCAAGATGTGGAATCAACCCAGGTGTCCATCAATAGATGAATGAATAAAGTAAATGTTTCATTTATATACAATGCAATAGTACTCACCGACAAATATATACAAATTTGCAGCAACAAGGATGAGCCAGGAGGACATTGTGTTGAGTGCAATATGCCAGACATAGAAAGATAAACAATACCTAATGTTCTTACTTGTGATTGTTCTCCCAACTTCTATTCCTGCCACCATATTCAAATAGAAATGAGTCCTGCAAAGGCCCAGGGATCATGATAGTTTCATTCTTTTCTACACAGTTGCTGGAACATATTGTCAGCAGTGAGCTAATATGGGGAATTGATAAGAGAGGGCTGAGTGTGCTTCTCGTTTTGTAAGAACTAGGTACCTTTTCACTTATATGTACAGGTAGAAAAATGATATAGAAATCTCTCTCCCAAACTGGAGAACTGGAAGAATAGAGGCATGGAGAGAAAGGGGGGAGAGAGAGAGAGAGAGAGAGAGAGAGAGAGAGAGAGAGAGAGAGAGAGAGAGAGAGAGAGAGAGAGAGAGAGAGAGAGAGAGAGAGAGAGAGATTGAGGTGCAATTGGATAGTAAGAATAACTTACAATGTTGGAACAATTGTAAACTACCTGGTTGATGATAACTGTTTATTTCAAAATAGCTAGTAGAAAGGACGTTTGTGTTCATCACAAAGAAGTTAGAAATATTTAGGATGATGATGATATACCAGTTAGCCTATCTGATCATTACATATTTGTATCCACACTATACTGCATAAATATGTATAATATATCAATAAAATTAACAAGTAGTAGGCTGGAACTGTGGCTTAGTGGTAAAGTGTTTGCCTTGTATGCATGAAGCCCTAGGTTCAATTCCTCAGTACCACATAAACAGAAAAGGCCAGAAGTGGCATGGCTCAAGTGGAGAGTGCTAGCCTTGAGCAAAAGAAGCTCAGGGACAGTGCCCAGGCCCTGAGTTCAAGCCCCAGGCCTGGCAAAAAAAATTAAAAAGTAGGAAAAAGGACAATCATTGATGATGTAAAGAGATACATTGCAGACAAAAAGAAATTTAAAATTTAAAATATTGATCAACATTTAGCACTCAAAATAATGATAACATTTCTAACAAAGCTTGATATAATTTGCTAAAATTTGTTTTTTATCTATCAAATTTAGTATTAATTTTCTATAGTTTTATGTTGTTCTGGCTACAAGTAAAATGATGAAACAGAGATTTGAATGAGACTCTTGGGTGTCCTCAATTTCACTTCCATACTACTGAGTGTAATGAAAGAATTTTAAGGAGATTTTAAGGAGAAAATAAGAAACATTTTAAAGGAATAGAGGTTTAATTTAAAGAACTATATGTTGGTTGCATTCAATGTCTTCTTATTTGAAATAGGAGTTATATCAATTCACTCTTATTTTCATTTTGTTTCTGCTTTAACATCACAAATGTTTCAAGTATGTTGAAGAAGAAAATGATTCAATGGAACTCTGATTGACAAAAGAAGTTTTATGACTGGTATTCTGAGTGGTTTAGAAACTAAAACACATTCATAAAACTTATTTCTTAGAAGGGAATATAAATTTGGCCATTAACCAGCTTGGGAGTGATTTTCATTTCAGTGCAATTATGCTATATTCTTCCTAAAAGCTCATTATGCATTATCATAACATAGTCTTTTCATAATCCCTGACTCTCAAAACTATCTCTGAGATAGAGGCCTAGAAAATTGTGTTTCACTTTTAATAAAGTGATAATCATTGAAGTCAAGTAGGATGGGCAGCATTGCACAGACTAGAAATGTTTTGAAAATCTCCTATGCATTTTCTTGATTGTTATGATATATTATCTGTGAACGTATTATGTGACTAGAACACCAAATTCTTCTTTCTAGGTGCCACGATTTTAAGGACTGTGAACAGTCAGAAATCAGTGCCATGACATGCTGAAAATACTTTAAAGTAGAAACCATCTCTATTTTTCCATAATTATGAAGAACCATACTTCCTTTTTCAATATTTGAGAATATGCACAATGACCAGAGACCCATACTTTTGCTCCTCTCTGTTTCTTTGCTCTGTCTTCCCTTTTGTCTTATCATAGGAAGACTATTTGTTTCTAGGAAGGCAATATATTTCTTTCTTTCTTTCTTTCTTTCTTTCTTTCTTTCTTTCTTTCTTTCTTTCTTTCTTTCTTTCTTTCTTTCTTTCTTTCTTTCTTTCTTTCTTTTTTCTTGCTTGCTTGCTTGCTTTCTTGCTTGCTTGCTTACTTTTTTTTTTTTGTTGTTGGTTGTGGGGCTTGAACTCTGGGCCTGGGCACTGTCCCTCAGCTCTTCAGATGAAAGCAAGCACTCTACCACTCCAGACACAGCACCACTTCCATTTTTCTGAGTGGTTTATTGGAGATAAGAGTCTCACGGACTTTCCTTGCCTGGGCTGGCTTTGAACCGAGATCTTCAGATCTCAGCTTCCTGAGTAGCTAGGATTACAGGTGTGTGCCACTGGTGCCCGGCTTGCTTGATTTCTTAATGTGACCGAAGGCATCCGTTTTTTTTAAATATATATTTTTTATTGTAAAGATACTGTATATGGGGTTACAGTTACATGAGTAAGGTAATGAATACATTTTCTATCAAGCATTGTTATCTTCTCCTTTGTTTTTCTCCCTTCCCTTCCCACCTCCCCAACTCCCTCCCCCCAAAAGTTGTAAAGTTCATTTTTAACATAGTGTCTTGTACATCTCATTGTTACAATGGGTCAACCTGTATCCTTGTTTCAGCATTTTGTTTTTTCCCTTCCCCTTCCCAAATTAGAAAAATGTATATCCAAGATGGAGGGCACCACAATCAAATAGTGAAAACAGGGGTTATACCATGGAGGAAGAATATACAAAAGAAAAAAGAAATCACATAGTACATTATAAGTACATTAAAAACAACAGCCGGGCGCCAGTGGCTCATGCCTGTAATCCTAGCTACTCAGGAGGCTGAGATGTGAGGATCACGGTTCAAAGCCAGCCTGGGCAGTAAAGTCTATGAGACTCTTATCTCCAATAAACCTCTAGAAAACTGGAAGTGGTGCTGTGGTTCAAGTGGTAGAGTGCTAGCCTTAAGCTGAAGAGCTGAGGGACAGTGCCTAGGCCCAGAGTTCAAGCCCCATGACTGACAAAAAAAACAACAACAAAAAAAACCAGCAACAAAGATAAAACCTCTTGTGTCCCTATCTTGGGGTTCATTTTGCTTAGCACCATCTTATATGGTCATATGGGCATAGCTTTCAACATCTTCTACTTGTCTGATAAGATTATCCTAGATGCCCCTTTGGTTAAGGCATACCTTCTTAAAGAAAGTCAAATGTCTTCTTTAGGTCACACAGACCAAAGGACATACTAGGCTGATTGCCTTAAGCCTCGTCCAAAGACTGTGGAAGGCAATATGGAACCACTCTGATTGCCTAGACCCTTGCAAAACTCATTGCTAGTAGCAAGAATACCATCTTCTAGTCCATAAGGAATGATCGGGGGACAAATCACAATATATAATTTGTTTCCGAACTTGTTTATGATGCATCTGTGGAATTAAATGTTGGCCTCTTTCTTCTTATTGAACCACTACTATATTTTTGCCACAAGAATATATTTTTCAATCAGCTTTGCATACTTATACAAAGGAGTTACTATTTTAACAAATCAGTTTATAGATACAGTGCATCTTGATTGATGTCATTCCTTTCATCATTCCTCCCCTTCTCTTCCAAACCCACCACCTTTCTTGACATCTGCTTCTCCAGTTTCTCTTTGTTGTTACATTGTTATTTCATACTACACAATGCATGACTGGATTTTCTGCTGCGATGTAAAGTTTTCTAATGGGCTGATAGCATGACCATATAAAGAAGTTGCTCTTTACCTCACAGTGTACTTGTCTCATGTGTGTCTTCTTTCTCTTCGGAGCCTGTTTGTACAGTCTTTGTGGTGAGGCTTTGCTCTTTTATTTCTCCTGGGCCTTTCAAATTGGGCTTAGAGTATAGACAGCCGATTGTTATTACATAATTCTTAATGATCTAATGCTTATTATTGTTACATTCAGATTATACATTGTTACATTGTCACTTTGTGACAAAGTGGTATATTTTACTAAGAAGAAAACCTTAAAATTTAATCACACAACAATCATAGATCCTTATGTGCTAAGTAAATATATGTAATAGAAAAATAAAGGATACATATAGAATTATTTTAACCTGAAAAGAGATCCTCAGCTGTGTAAAACTATTACTCTATCACTGGAGTGTTTTATAAATATTTTATCTTATCACTGCTCTCTAGTTCATTTCTGTTTATTCATTGGAAAACTTAAATAAATTCCCTAATTTTATTAGTGATTTTATATTATGCCAATCTTTTATGTAGTTCTTCTGAGAAAGGATGGTCAGTGAGGCATTCCATAAAAGAAGGCTAGAGGTTTTATAACTTTAAATATACAGATCAAATTCATAATTTCAAAAGACCTGGGATTATGTTCTTTTTCAATTTACTTTTCTAATATGATGTTGTTTTGTTTACTTTGCTGATTGTAATTTCTAAATTGTGAGTTATCCTAAGTATTCTGTAAAATATGATTATTTTGAGTTACAGCAAGAGGACTGATCTGTGAATTATAATTCTTGAGTGGCTCCTGGAACCACACAGCCTTTGAATCCTATTTGAATGATAAATCTTATTGGTTGAATGGGTAAGTTCTGTGTGTCTCAGTTTTCATCTCTTAAAGTTGTAATAACAATAGTGCCTACAACATAGAATACTTATAGAGGTGAAAATTTGATTTGATCTTGTTTCTGTATATGAACTGTATGGAAAAGATCATTATAGAATTGAATGAGATATACAAAAACTGATTTTTGTTGAAATATGACAGCTTCTAGGTTCTACTTAAGTCAGCATAAGTTAAGTAAGTAATATAAAAATGTAAAACATATGTTTTTAGAATTCAAAGGAGAAAATGTAGTGTCAGTTACTTGGTCTGGAAGCAGGATGTGAAAAGCTGCACAAATTACTCCCTCTCCCTCTCCCACTCCCTCTCCTTCTTCCTCTCCTTCTCCCTGTCCCTCTCCCTTTCCCTCCTCTCTCCCTGCTCCTTCCCCTTGCCCATTCCCCCTTCTTTGAATCCATCTCTCTCATATGCTATAAAGGATCTCTGCTGAAAGACTCTCTGAGCATCTGCTTTATTATTCTCTCTGTCTGCAGATAGATTTCTGCTCCATTTGCTCAAGAGCCTATCATAGTGACCATGACCCCCACCTTGGCATTATGTCCTTTAATAACTAGATCACATGACCTAAAGAAATTGCTGATTTTTGGAAGATTATAATTTGTCCAACTCGTATCCGGATTTCACCTTTGTTCAATCAGAAAAGGCAAAAGGATGGCTCAAACAACCCTTGGTTGGCTGGGCAGAGGTTTAAGACAGTCTGTACTTTCTAGAACAGCCATAGATGGACAGGAAAATTCACTACCAGATGCCTATTAGATATATTTTGAAGATGATCTTATAAAGGAAACAAAAGCTTCATGAAAACAAAGCAGAGAATATTAATCAATATCATAATAACTCATGTATTTAAAAATTGAATGACAGTACATTTTCACTAATCACCTGTGCATACCCTTGGCTCTACTATTAGCATATGATGTTCAGGATGATGCGATGACAGAAGAGTTAAAATGCAGGCCTATATACCAAATGTCTCAACTGTTAAATACATTACATTTTATCTACTTCAAGTGACAAGTGGACCTTCATAATTATCTAGAAGTCCAAATTTGAAATTAAAAAACTTGGTTTTATAAAGTTCTGTGACAAAACTACATAGCATTCTCAACTTTTCCCCAATTCTGACTTTTTGGAGTGTTTAAACTAAGAGATATTTTATATTGATTCACTTGTACAGATTCCTTCCACTCCAAAAGTCATCAACACTTAAAGGTACATTCTTGTAGTCTACACTCAAGGTGACAGACTAAGGAAGAGGCTTTCACCAGCCCTAAAACCTGGCTCTTAAATATTCAGGGTTTCTGGGCACTGGTGGCTCATGCCCATAATCCTAGTTAGAAGACTAAAATCTGAGGGTCCTGGTGCAAAGCCATTCCGGGCAGAAAAATACATGAAACTCTTATCTTCAATTAACCATCAAAAAGCTAGAAATGGAGCAGTGGCTCAAGTAGAGGACATAAGAACCTGAGATCAAACCTCAGTACTGGCAAAAAAGGTTAAATGCCAAGGTCATTAGAGTCTCTTAACTGAGCCCAAAGACAGTTCTGAACAATGAAAGGATGAGGGTTATGATTCCAAATAGCAATGTTATTTAGTTATGGATTTTAATTGTTGTTAAGTAGGAGGTTTATGTCACTAATCTAGAAAGGTCCGAGAATTGTTAAAGGACATTTTGTGTGTGTGTGTTTGATAAGTGGGAAATGTGGGGAAATACGCAAAAGCCTATTTACTGAAGAAGGAACATGCACATGGGATACAACAATTATACACATTGATATGAAAATTTAAGAAATAAATTAAGAGATATAAGAAGTGGGCTAGTATTTCATTTTTAATAACATGGGACCTACTCAAATTTTGTATGGATGAATATTCACTGAAGAATATTGATGATGAATAATATAATAGAAATGAGGAAATATTTCTCTGATATACTTTTTAAATTTAAGAAAGAAAACAGTAAGCATATTTTTCACCTGTCTTAGTTTTACTTACCTTGTTTTTGAGGTAGGGTTTCACTGTCTAGCTCAGCCTATTCTCAAACTCATGATCCACTTGCCTTGTCCGTTAAGTACTGGTATTACAGGTGTGTGTCACTACATTTAACCCAGACCTGTCTTTATGATTTAAAAGAACAAAACAATCACATTTCTATACCACTTTAAACGTTTTAAAATACATTATAATCTATGTAACCAGTTTGTTGTACAGTGTAAAATCAAGGTATACATTTGCAGTAGTTCTATATTTTCCTTCAATCATTATCTTTACATTAGATTCCCTTTCTCTGAGAGTGGATGCTACACTTGGCAAATTCCAAAGCTTTCTGGCTTCTTCTGGTCCAAAGGAAACCATAACTATCAGACAATATTCAAAACTTTTTTCTTTTTTTTTTCCTGGCTCTCCCTAATTCTCAGGTGGACAATTTGCAGTAGTAGGCCCTCTATCTCCTTAATCAGAGTACAGATTAGTGAAGAAAATATCAAACTTCTCACATTAGTGAGGCTGTTTCTGTCATGTTGTAGATGTTCTCTAAATGGCAAGCTTCCAAACATGGGCATTTTCTTAGTGGTTATTTGTGTACCCTGAAGTTATTGTATTCTTGCTACATTTCTTGATGATAATGATAATGCTGATTTCCATTGTGAAGTATTTCTTTGATCCCTAAATTCCTCTTGGGCAGTAATCCATAGTGCTTTATTTCTTGTCACTCTCTTGGTAAGGTGGAAATAAGGTCAGTTACAGTCTGATAACTTTTGTCATCCTTACTTGGTTTCCAGGGTGCTACCCCACACAGATTTTTCCCTTGCTTTGAAATCATAGTTATTTTGTAATTAGAATACATGCCAGACTCTGCCACTGGCAATTTGTTAGGCAAGAAGAGGCATCTATTTTCATGTACCAATATGTCCAGATTCTTGCAGGACCATTTGCCAAGTTCTACTAGTACCCACCTAAGCATTGTTCACTCTGCTGACAGTCCAGTATTAAACATATGAGTATCAATCACTGAGAAAATATACAGCCACATGATGAGTTGCTGGAGTTTATTCTGTGATCTTCCTAACTTCACTTGGGAGGGTAGAAACACTCTGTTCATAACTTCCCCACAGGGAAGAGAATCAATTTCCCCTTGGAATTTCCAGAATGGGATTTAAATACATCAATAGATGTGGTTCAGTGTGTGGGTTGTTGATATCAGGATTTTCCTGCTCTCTGTGAGGAGTATTTGGCCTCTTTGCTGTTCACTTTATGTATACTTCATTTAGAGTCTAGTTAAAATTCTGAGAAACATAAAAAGCCACTTTCAATAGACTTCTTTCTGCTATCTTTTCACAACTTTAGATTTGCTGAATGGTATTCACTTCTGCATTTTACAGATGAGCAAATGAATGCTCTAAAGTGAAAAGCAATCTAGGACTCAATTCTTTCCATCAAGTTATGTACCTTGGAAGTTGTATGGCCTGTGAAATAAATACACAGGGATTTCCTGTATATTAAAACTTGACAAAAGTAAGTCTGAAGAAAATGATTTGATATTTGGCTTATTATTTCAAAAATATCCTCAGAGGGGGGGAGGGGGGAGGCTGGGAAGGGATGTGAAGGGTAAACACAGGAGGAGGCTGCAATGCTTGGTAAGAAATGTACGCATCATCCTGCCCATGTAATTGTAACTCCTCTGTACAGTATGTTCACAAATAAAATAAAATTAAATGTAAAAAAAAAAAGAAAAAAAATATCCTCAGAGGGTAAAGGGGAAACATTCTGACCTAATTCAGTGCTGAGTTCTTATGCTCCCTGCTTTATCTTCAGATTTGTGACAGAGCTGTCTTTCCCTCTGTGACATAAACACTCTCTCCACAGTCACTAAGAAATTTTAAAAACCTCATTTATTTTTCCAGGGTCTGTTAACAAGTCTATATTTTATTTGTCTTGCTTCATTTTTGGCTGCACTTTGCTAATAAGAAGAAGCTGATTTTTTTCCCTTTAGCAATCAAAATCCATTCACAATACTGATTTCCAATTATTTAAAAAATGAATTGCATTTTGCAATTTTGAGCTGTTTAAAAAGTGAACTTAGTAAATAACTTGCCTGGAAAAGGAGATAATAGGTTCTTCCTGGATATTGTTGCTTAAGTTGGAGTCACACAACAGTAGTTTATTTAATCCTTTCCCATCCCTTCTCCTGGGAAAGACATTTCATTAGCATTTTAACTTCTGTGCATTTTTTCACTTTTAAGAACTTTTAATAACATATTTTGGATGTATTTTTCATGAGTTTGCATTTATAAGTAGATCTTAATGAGTTTTAACAATAGTTTTAATTTTGAAAATTTTTAGACAGTATTTATTAACACTGAAATTCAGTCAGATTTACACCTCAAAGACCAAACCTAACCACAGGGATTTAAGGTACAAAAGAACTGCTTTACTCTGCTTATAAAGTGAAGGAATATTATTCAATTACAATCACGATCATGCAACCCTCCAAGCACTGCTAGTAGGGTTTTGTACTGTCTCTGTTCTCCTTCCGCTCAGTAGGGAGACACATGCCTATCAGGAAATGCCTTATTATTGGTCTCAGAGTTGGTACCTAAAGGAGAGATCCCTTAATTAATATATAGCGACCTTCTTTATCTCTTCTCACTAATTTTAATTTGAAGTCTATTTTATCTGATAATAGGATTGCAACTCCCGCCTGATTATAAAGGCCCTTTGCTTGGTATTCCAGCATTTCACTTTCAGAATATTTGTTTTTATGGGCAAGGTGTGACTCTTGAAGGCAGCAGATAGAAGGATCCTGCTTTTTAATCCGACTAGACAGTCTATGTTGCTTAATTGGAGAGTTAAGTCCATTAATATTGAGAGTTAGGACTGAGCGGTGGTTGGTAGTTCCTGCCATGTTATCCATCTTCTTGGGGGCTATGACAACTGGGTTCTTTCTATGATTCTTTTCTCAGTTTGGGTGCAGTTTCTTGGCCTTTATTGTGGTCTTGTTCATCTTCTATGTGTAGGACATCTTTAAATATCTTTTGTAGGGCTGGTTTGGTGGAGATATATTGTTTCAGTTTTTCATTGCTATGGAAGGTTTTTGTTTGACCTTCTGTTATAAAGGAGAGTTTAGCTGGGTACAGTATTCTTTCTTGGTTGATAATTGTTTGTCTTTTGGGCATGGCATACATCATCCCAGGCTCTTCTTGCTTTAATTGTCTCTGCTGAGAAATCTGAGGTTATTCTAATTGTTTTTCCCTTTTCTCCTTGACAGTTTTAAGGATCCTTTCCTAGGTCTGAATTGATCCTGTGTGGATTATAATGTAATGGTGGGATGTCCTGTTCTGGTCTGGTCTATTTGGGCTTCTAAAAGCTTCTTGTATCTGAATAGGCCTATCTTTTTGCATGTTTGGGAAGTTCTCTGCTAGTCATTATCTGAAAAATAGATTTATGATGTAGATGTTTTAAAATCTTGTATCTGTCGGAGAAAACTTTCAACTAAATATGAAAATGTATTCCTAACACAATCGACAGCACTCCAGTTAGATGAAGCATTCAGACTCTATAGCATTCTTTAAAAAAGAAACTGATGTTTGTCTGATCAGTTCATATTAACATATACATATTGAAAATTATTTGGGTTTAGTTTTTGGGAGCAGATTCTATGTGTTGTAGATATTGTTGGTAAAATCTTTAAGCATGCACACACAAAATGCTCTCTTTTATGGAACTCTTGGAAAAATGAAAAAAATTAAAGATCTTATGTTTTGTGCCAAAAAATGTTGGTACCTAAAAAAAAAGATAAGTAGAAAAATATAGATTCTTCCCCTTTAGGATTTTGTGTGAAGATTTACTAATTTTCTTTAAATTAGGTTTAAAAATGAAATAGAAACATTTACATAGTAGCTCAATTAGACGCCGACAGCTTTATGATGTATGACAATAGGGCATTTAGTGCTGCCCCCCCTAGAGGAGGAGAGTGGCCTCAACCTCTACCAGTTGTCTTCAATGCTGACTTTCCTCTTCCTCTTCCTCTTCCCACATTCTTTTATAGGAAGGGGTTCAGTGTTTACTCAATACACAGCTATGTAACTGGGGTTGGTGTCCTTGGATACAGATGTACATGTGCTCATTTTCTATGTCTCTTGCTATAATCTCAGTATTAGCCTCTTTCTCTATTTTGCTCCACTCTTTCCTCTATTCTCCGTAGGAAATGATGCATAGCCTCCCAGTTTTGCTATGGTCACTGCTGCTCCTTTGCTCTGTACTCACCCTTTCAGAGACACTTTCAAGAGCTTAAGAATATGACTTCCACACCACACAGACTGTTCTTGAATATGCTGGGCTTTCCCTCTTTGCTGTTCATCTAGGGCACAAACAAATGCTGGGTACATATACCCTGGAAGGAGAAAGCTAATGTCATGTGTTTATAAAAGTGTGTGTTTATTCAGGTAATCTACCACATGTATCATGCTCATTTGCCTGTGACATTTAGGCAGACGTGCCTACTGGTCAGCAGATAATCTTTTCATTTGGGACACTACGTGAGTCACTAGATGATTCTGTAATTATTCCATCATCTTTACTGTCTTCTCTGAATGGCAACACGAATTATTTTCTCCTTTTAGAAAATGAATATGCTTACAGAAAAGCACAACCTCAAACCAGAAGATTATTTTGTAATGCTTCTTTGTCCTCTCTCTGTAGTATTTTCATCATAGCTAAGAAGCAGGATTAAAGGCATTATCTTTCAGAACTTAATTTTTAAAATTACTTATTTCTCACTTCATTCAATTTGCTAAAGATGTACAACTATTGAGGGCATATTATGAGTTTCAGTATGTGTAGAGGTCAGACAATATTTTACTAATAATTATAATTAGATAATTGAAATGATTTTAAATTGTTTTGATAATTTCAAAATCAGAGTCACCTGTGGGTCACTTCTATAGCTTGCCTTCTCTGTCTAATATCCTACTTTTTTGTCTCAGCAACATCTTATTATATGCTAAAACATTTTGCAGGGGATACTGGGGATTGAACTCAAGCTTTATGCTTGTTAAGCAGGTACTTGACCACTTGAGCCACACCGTCAGTCCCTTTTTCAATGATTAAATTTTGAAGTAGTGTCTTACTTTGTGCTCTAGCTAGACTGGCCTTTAATCCCCTACCTATGCTTCTTCCTGTTTCTGCGGATAAGAGGTACTTCTTTTTTTGCCTATTGACCTTGAAGCTTGAATCCCCAATCTCTGCCTCTTAAATAGCTGGGATTGTAGGCTTGAGCCACTACACTCACTTGTACACTAATTGCTCTTTTTTTTAAATTTAATTTAATTTTATTTGTGAACATACTGTACAGAGAAGTTACAGTTACATGGGCAGGATAATGCGTACATTTCTTACCAAGCATTGCAGCCTCCTCCTTTGTTTACCCTCACATCCCTTCCCAGCCTCCCCCCCCCCCCCCCCCCCCCGCACCGACGTTGTAAAGCTCGTTTTGGACATGGCAACTGGTACTTCTCATGGTTGCAACAGGTCCACTTGTATCCTTAAACAACTGGTTTTTCCCCATCTCCTCCACAAGTTATACTCTCATCAAATATAGTGAAAGCAGGGGTTATACTGTGGGGGAGGGACATACAAAGCAACAAAGAGATAATCTTATAAATGCGTTAGAAACACATCACTAATTGCTCTTTTGTATGAAAAATAATAGGAAAGATGGGGGCCAGTGACTCACACATGTAATCCTAGCTATTCATGAGGTTAATATCCGAAGACCAAGCAGATGCTTCTCTCCAATTATCCAGGAAAAACAAAACAAAAATAAAACAACAAACAAACAAACCAATAGAAGTATAGCATACATGGTACCACTGGTAGAGTGCCAGCTAGGTGTGAATAAAAGCCAAGTGAGAATTGACATGAGTTCTTGAGCCCCAGTACTGGGGGAAGAAAAAGAAAAGGTGGTGGCACCTACCTGTAACCCCAGCACTCAGGAACCTGAGTTTAGATATGAACATTGTGACTTTGAGGCTAATTAAAGACCCCATCTCACCAAAAACTCACAAACTCGCCCAAAACAGAGAAACCTCCCAAATCTATTGTATGGCTTGGACGATTTCTAAATAGGATCTAATTTTTTCTTCAACCTAGTGAAGGAACAGGCATCTCAATTTGGTTCAGTCGTCATAAGGGTCCTCTACCACTGGTTTCCTAGACTTCTGGAACACACCCCCCACCCCCAAATAAAAAGCCTAACTGGTTGCTTGACCTACATACTGCTTTAAGGAATTTTATTTTGACCTTTTAGCCCCCCCACCCATGACCACCACACTTGCCTACTTGAAGATGGGGCAAATATCTTGGTAGGGAGTTTGCTATAGAGAGCAGTGGGCACATTTCTTTTTCTTTTTTGGGGGGGGGCTCATTTCTTATTTTTTAGGTTTTTCAAAGCCTGGTTGCCTTATCAAGCCTAGACACAGCTATCTATTTGTTCATATCCTTGAGACACTCCCCTCATCAATTGATTTCTGCTTCCCCCCCCCAATAACCTCTTGTTTCTTTCTGAAAATCTTGAAGAGTTGGAAATTATCAGAAAGGATGCAACTCACACACAATGTTGAGTTCGTCCTAAAAACCTTGTCCTTTGGACACTTGGTCTTCAAGACCTGGCTGATTTGAAATGATTTTTTTTTTGCTTTTGTATTTTATCCAGTTTTATAGTTGATTTTGGTGTGTTAATTGGCTAGTTGCTACTTTGTCATAGATAGAAATGGAAGTTGTAATGCATTTCTTTTATGGGCAGCATTATCTAATGATGAATGATCATTAGTGCAGTGCTCTCTAAGCACTATAGAAACATCTTAATTAAATCTTAAACCCGAAAGAAAGCTTGAATAGCGTAGGAAAGACTGCAATATTAAGCTAAGCAAAAATCACTATAGCTCATAATTCATTGGAAATACAGCGCATGTGGGGATTATCATTAATCTGCCAGTAGCAGAACATCAGCAAATACAAACATTAATAAAAAAAAGATTGAGTAGGTTTGTATTAATCTAATCAAATTTAGTACACATTTTTCTTCAATGTTTTTTATGAAAAAGATATTCATTTTTCATACTCTAGAACAGGAGTTACCCATTACGGCCCTTGATTTGATTTTACTTGTTTTTAGTGACAATAATCACAACCTTTTCTCAAACAAACTCTCAGGGGGTATGCTGGCTCATAGCTCTGCACAAAAGCCATACAATCACTACTGTAAAGTGTCTGACACCAATTCTGGTAACATAATTTTTCAGATCTGTGAAAGACAGATAAAAATAAATTCATGGCCTCAATGGAAACAATGTAAGTTTGAGGGAAACTTGAACAGGGTTAGCCATTAGTTTATGCATAATGGAATACTACAGGCTTACCTAATAGAGAAGAATGTAAAAATATAAAATAGTGATATATACCAGGGCTATTCTTCATTTGATTTTTACCCTCTGTTGGTTGGAGATTCCCTGAGGTTGCATGACCTGTAGGATCTGGGACTAAGAAGAGCTACAACTTCCCGGGAAGGAGACTACCACAATTCATCTAATTATAGATACTTCTTCTCATAGCCTGTCTTTTGTTGTTGTTGTTATTCAAGCCTAGCACACTAGCACTTGTGCCACACCTCCACTTCTGACTTTTTGGTGATTAATTTGATATCAGAGTCTTCTGGACTTAACTGCCCTGGCTGGCTTTGAGCCAGAACCCTCAGATCTCAGCCTCCTAAGAAGCAAGGACCACAGGCATGGGCCACTGGCATTGGCTCATAGCCTTTTGTAGTTTTATTAAAATCTGCTTTGTATAAAGAGGGATGAAGGTATCTAAGACTGGTCATTTTCTAATGAAAGTACAACAATTTTCTTCATCTTGAAAGGTGATTTAAAGCGCTAATAGCTTACAAAGCACTGAGAGGCCAACTCAATTCCAGAAGTTCAGGAGAAATGATTCATAAGTATAGAAAATATAATGTAATTTTCTAACTCAGAATATCAGCTTTGAGTCCGATTCAACAAGTATCATTGAGTACTGAATAACAGGACAAATGTAGAGCCACAAAAATGAGAAGGTCTTTTACACATGTGAGGTTTAGAAATATGTGTCCTTTCCACTAGTGGAATTTCACAAGCAAGAGTTATTCTGTTTTGCTATTTATAGATCGTGACAATATTTTACTATTGCCTCTTATTTCCCAGTAAATGGCATCTTTTTCCTAAATATAATCAATGCAATAGAAAAATTATCTTTGTTTTCATATGATTCCCATTGGTGACATCTGAAGATCAAGGACACTGAAATATTGGAAGTTCTTACAATAGGTAGCTTTATTGTCTAATGAAGCTCTTGGAAGAAATATGAAAAGAAGCAGACATACTGGGTTTGGACTACCAACAATATGTATGATTGTATTGGTGGCTAGCAGACTTACCCTAAAATGACCATGGGAAGATTACAAGATCACAAGAAGCTGTAGCTTCTTTTGCCTGTAGAGTCTGGTTAGAGTTTCTAGAGAGCCACCCACAAAACTGATCCCTAAATGTTGACTCCCCTACTTTAGACCTTGCACTGTTTTCCATAGTAGCCACTAGTAACTTGTGCTGAATGGCAGCACTTGATGCTTATCTAAACTAAGATTGCCTTCAGTAAAAATTATACTTCAGCTAGGCACTGGTGGCTCATGCCTGTAATCCTAGCTACTCAGGAGGCTGAAATCTGAGGATCATGGTTCAAAGCCAGCTTGGGCAGGAAAGTCTGTGAGGCTCTTATCTCCAATTAACCACTAGAAAACCGGAAGTGGCACTTTGGCTTAAGTGGTGGAGTGCTCCCCTTGAGCTGAAGAGCTGAGGAATAGTGCTCAAGCCCAGAGTTCAAGCCACATAATGACAAAAAAATAAATATAAATAAATAAATATATGTATATACTTCAAAGACATTTACATGAAACATGTAAACATTTCAAAGACATATATGTGGCTAGTGTTACATTTCTGCTGAGTAGTATGGTACTCTTTATTTTCCGCCAATAATCTTGTGTTCACTGTGTCTTATGTAAGGAGCAACCAGGCTCATTATTCTGAATATAGATCAACACTATAACTTGGAGCCTTTGTGTTGGTTAAACTCTGAGTGAGATTCACACCTTTGGCATTGTTTGCTTCTTTGTGGTGAAATTTCCATATATAAAGTCAATGTACTCTTATTAAACTCACCCCTTCTATCACTCTCTATCTTTCCCTCTCCATCCTTCTTAAAACAATTTCAACAGGCTTCATCATTTTATTTCACATATACATATAAGTTACTTTCACTATGTTCACCCTTATTCACTTTCACTATTAGCCCTCTCCCCTTTATTTACTTTCATGTTTTGTTTGTTTGTTTGTTTAGATAGGGACTTCCTTATCTATTTAAGCTAAGATAGACCTCAAACAATCTTTCAGTTTCAGCTTTACCAGTGCTGGCATTGCATATACAATAAACTCAGCTTATGTTGGACTTTAAGGTATGTTAGACAAATTACCAAATTCTAATTCCTAAGAGTTTTTTGCATTTCTCATCTTTATTTTTTTAATTTTGTGTTTTCTTCTGACTGATATACATATATATATATGCTTTGTATGCATGTGTTTAATATATATATATGTATGTACTTCCATTGTTATTATAGTTATAGTAGTAATTTAAAGATAAAAATAATCTCTTCCTTATGAGAGGTTTTTGAATTTTTATAGGCAGTTATGGGATAGTAGACCACTTTATTCTAAATAACAAGTAAGCTGATTTTAAACTGGGTTCAACCTTCAATTAAAGATTGTAATTTGATTTTTATATATTGTAAATTTTCTTTATTTTTCTCTGAACTGAAGGCTTTCAGTATTTTAACCTGTGTTCTTTTCCTTGGCCAGACACTGAGCATAATTTTTGTAGCTCCAAACCCAGCCCGGGGAAGCTGAGAGATCTCTGCTAAGTTTCTCATTCTTTCTGCTGTCAATCTGGCTAGTGCATTCAGGCTAGATAAGGTTTCTCATATTTACCTCACCTTTTGGGGCTTCTTTTTGCTTCTAGAATGCCATTCATTTACATTGTCATTGCTTTGGTAACTCCCTCATGCCTTCAGATAAATGGTTTTTTATGTGTATTCTCAAGTTATTTATTTATTTATTTTTGTCGGTCGTGGGGCCTGAACTCTAGGCCTGGGCGCTATCTCTCAGCTCTTGAGCTCAAGGCAAGTGCTCTACCACTTGAGCCATAGCTCCATTTTTTCTGCTTATGTGGTGCTGAGGAATTGAACTCAGGGCCTCATGCATGCAGGGCAAACACTCTACCTCTGAGCCACCTTCCCAGCCCAAGTTATTTTTATTGAGTCTTATCAGTCTTAAATATTGTGTTTATAATTGACTGGAAAAGGAGATCCCCCTGATTTAAATTGAGAAAAGTATTGAAATATTCCCCAAGCAGGAAGATGGCTCCATAAGGGCTGCTCTCCTGACCTTCAGCTGTAAGAGATTGTTGTCATTTGTGAGTGGTCATGCTTTCTCCTGCCTACAAACCATTGGGTTTTCTGTTTCTTCTGCCTGGGATGCTCTTGTTTGTCCTCATCCACAAACACCAATTGCTGGTCTTAGCTTAAACAGAAAAGCTGTTTTTTTAGCTCCTAGACTAGGAGAGAGTGTCTTAAAATTTTTCTTTTACAATAATTTGCACACTCAGAATTATAAAATTAATTATAATTTAATGTCTGTCATTACCAGACAAGAACTTGTGCCTTCCACCAGCATGATGCCAATCATATCCAAAAATAAATGTAATCTTTCCTGGCATGCCTTAAAGTTGATTAATATTTCCCAAAGTGTGCTCCATGGAAAACGTGTTCTAAGGTCAAATAAGAAAGCTTGGAAAAACCTTACAGTCAATTGGTCTTTGAGAAAATTATAGTAGATATGACCATATTTAAAGAGAAGTTAGAAAGTTTGCAGTAAAACAGCTGTTTAACTTTACTTTTGAGTTTGACAGTTAATTTTTTTTCTCATAAGATACACTTCAGATATCATGGGGAATTTATAGAAAGGAAATGTAGAGAGTTTTTAAGATTTCAGGATAAAACAACCTTTATCCTAGAACAAGTCAGTATACTGCAGATTCTAGATAAATGAAGTAAAAATCAAAGGGACTTGAAGCACAACTTCATTACAGCAGTATTTACAGGACTGGAGTTCAGCTGACATGACCAAAAGTTTTCCTGCCTCTGGTTTACTGCGCTCCATATAACTTCACCAAAGGCATTAAAAGGGAGGTTGTAAGCATGGGTCCCAAGGAACTGTTGTCAGGAGCTGAAATATGTGTTGAATCACCTGTTTCAGCCACATGTGATTCTTCAGCAGTCAGCAAATAAGTTGTATTTGCTAGATTTGTATTGACACTAAACTGTTCTTTACGTTAAGAAGAATGGCATTTGAGGTAAAATTACTTTGGAATAGCATTTCCATTCAAATAAAACAATTTTATTTTCAGAAAATTCCCAGTAGCTAATTTTAAGTCGATTTTTTTTGTTTTGTCATTAAGCAAGTGTTAACTAATTTATGTTTATTCCTGTTGGCTTCTTCTGTTCTATTGCGCTCCCTCTGGCTCTTTCCTTTATTTAATGAATTAGGAATTAATCATTAGGAAGACACCATAGTTATCCCCAAATCTGCCATCAGTTTTGTCTTTAGTTCTTCAGTTAAATTTTTTTCCGATTTAGAGTAAGATTCCCAACTCCTGTCCTTGATTTCTCTCTCCTTTAATGTACACTTTCTTTATTCTTTATTCAAAAGATGTCTTTGCCTCTCACATTTCAGCAATAGTAGTAGTTTTAATGGACCATATAATTGTGGAGTGTGTGTGTGTGTGTGTGTGTGTGTGTGTGTGTGTGTGTGTGAATGATATTGTACATGGCCAAACCAGCAAAATCAAGATAAACACCAGTAGCAAGCCTAATACTGAATCTCATACCTTTCCTGTTAGCTCTCCCTTGCTATGGAAATACCTTTTAGAGTTCCCACTGCTATTTTGCTTTAGGATGTCAGGTCTGCTTTTCCCTGTGTATCACCTACTGGCTCCTGCCTGTTGACCAGACCTAACTTTTGTACTGTGTTTCTACCAATTATCTCATTCAATATTTGAGATGTAGAAAGCCACATTCAGACATTATTCATCAGTTGAGTGTATGGGTTTGAAATCTTTGTGTCTTCATCAGTGACAACCAAACTTTGGTATAAACTACATTTTGAACATATTCAGGTGATTGTCCAACCTTGACTTGAATATTCACAAAAGTTCTTGCTTAGACTTTGGCCTATGATAGTTGTTCAAAAAAATTCTAGCTCTCATTCTTCTTGCATCAAACCAGCTTTCTCTCATTATACCACTGTTAGTGGTCAATAACATGTTCAAAAAAATTCTAGCTCTCATTCTTCTTGCATCAAACCAGCTTTCTCTCATTATACCACTGTTAGTGGTCAATATCATGTTCTTTTTCAACTAGAATTAAATCCAGGATGAGATTTATCTTTTCTAGCCCAATTTTCTTTGGGAAAATATTCAACTGCCTTTCCTGTTTTAAAAACCCCCTTTGGGGTTCAATAATTAGGAAGACAGTTATGCTGCAAAAACCTGCAAGATAAATTAATAATAGAGTAGGGTACTGAGGTAAGCACAGAGCACTGTGACAGTACAGAGGAGGAGAGTAACCCAGCTTTGGAGATTCATACAAGAGTCCCCGCAAGAAAAGAACTGGTATCTCAAGTTGTAAAACATAAGTAAGATTATACCAGAGAAAGTAAGAAAGGTGAATGGTAGCAGGAAGCACTTCTCAGAAACTGGTGGGGTGCATCCAGATTATGGGATTGTTTGGGGCTAGTCGAGTCTGAGAGTGGATGAAAGTGAAAAGCCCCAGGCTATGCTTTCTTCCTGTCTTTTGTCCTCTGATATGGCAAATGAGGAAGTAGACTATTTCATATGGTTCAGTTGCAGGAAAATGGAGACCCAGCCTACCCACTGCTGAATCACCAAGCAAATGTCACTTACCCTGGATAGATCACTCTGATCTGAAACACCCAGCCTTGTTGAAAATTTGGGGTCACTTGTTACCATAGAAAAATATCTTTATTGTTATGCATGAGTAGAAAAATCTTTCCTTACACCCCATCTAAAATGGCTATTCCTAGCCTCAGTCATCATCATGTTGATTGTAGCAAAGATCACAAATAAAGTGATTGCTCACACATTTACTGCTATCTGTGTTTTGTTTTCTAAAATAAACAATGGCCTCTCTTATTCACCTTTCTTTCTGGATTCTAGAATGAAGCCCAACCTATCACATAAACAGGATCATTTCAAGATGAAAATGTTTTATAGAAAAGGCAGTCAAAGGGCCCAGGACTCACCCAACCATTTCACAAAACACCTTCAGAAAGAGAAATTGGAGTTTATTTTTTAGATCGTATGCAAGATATGAAAGGATACAGTGGAAAATTTTCAATAGATATTTCAGTCAGAGAAAAAGGGCTCATGTACCGCTTTGGGTGTTAGGCTAACAATAAGAGTACAAAATTCAATTAACTTGAATCATTGCTGTTGTTATTACTGATTTTACATCTTGTGGCAGTAATAACTTATGGTGGCAGATCTGGGGACTTCCCATGGTATTTTATGGTATGCTTGTGTAGCTTCAGATGGCCTTTTTGTAATTTGTTTCACACAATAATATTTTCATTCCTGATTTCTGTTTCTGATAGGACCACTGCCCCTATTACTCTTATTGATTTTCCCAAAATTAAGATATAAAGTTACCATGACAGATAGTAATATCTTGTATCTGGAGAGTAGATGATGCTTAATAGAGAAATGTCCTACTTTCTGATTCATGGACCAACTGTGAAATTTGGAGCAAAATATAAGGTCACTAAGCAAAACGAATTAGTGGCATGCCAATGACTACTAAGACAGGATGATGAATGCTTGTTGAAACAGGAAGTCTATGGCAAATATTAAGAAAAGTGGTTTTTAAAGTCTAACAAACTCTTCCTGGTATATTTGTAGAGATTGCAAAACTATTTTGCTAGCTTTCATTGCTGAACTTGAATTCTTATAGGTAGTAAATTCTTGAATCACATAAAATTTGGATGGCATTCTATGTCTATTATTTATTTGGGTGACTTTGACCAAGTTTCTCAAGTTGGCCATTGTCTATAGGTATTGTGAGGTAGGGATTAATAAATTGTGTCATGGTAGAATAAAATGATTTGAATCACAGGATTAGATTACATATTAACAATTGTTTGGGGATAGTACATAAAATATTACTTCATTACTTGTGGTCAACAACCCCAAAGAGTACTTCTATGAAAAGTTAAATAAAGTAATTATTGTTACATGACTTGTTTTGTTCTTGTCTATTCCTACCAGACAGAAAGAAGGAACAAGGGAACTTTTCTGATTCTCGAAGGTGGAGTATAATTGGATACATCATTATTCACCTGATTCCACCTTACCTCCACAGGTGGCGTATACTTCACTGCCTCTCTCATGCCAGATTTGATCATATGATTTAATTTGGCCTCTTGGTAAGTAGAAAGGACAGTGAGAAGCTAACAGATGTGACAGAGGAACAGCATTGATATTGTGCTTGGGTTTGACCTCTTAAACTTCTACTACGGCTATGAGAATGTATGTGGAGAGTTCACTTGACCAACGAGGAAAAGAAATAGCAGAAGATAACTTAGATCCAATCCTCAGCTTGAAGCTAAGCCAATTAAATCCAGAATGTGTAACCATTATTTAAGGTGACCCTAGCTTTTGGACTGATGTGTTGCACTATGTTCGTGTCACAATAGATGATTGGCAAGAAGCTGAGAGGAGAGAAGAATAATGTCGGTTCTTACTGAAGTCTTTGCAATCCTTTTGTTGGAAGAGAAATCCTGGGAATGGAACAAAGTAGGTAAATATGCTCAGGTGTATTTTTTTTGAGTCCAAATGCTTTTTTCTCCAGTCATTTCTCTGCTTTTTTCTGTGTATCTTGACAAGAGTAAAAGTGTCCCAGAGAAGTCATCTGACTGTTGCTATGTAGCATCCCAAGTGAGTAGCAGCAGTAAGTAAGTTCATGGGAGGAGCTGCTTGATATGCAGCTTTCTTTCTTTAGCTTTCTGTCAGTTTACATGTGATAAAAAGGGATTTAAAAGTTTTATACATGCCAGGGTAGATAAACTGTGCTGAACTAGAAAATACAAAGAGGGTTGGTGTCAACTCACAAAGATCCCAGAATGTTGGGAGTATTTAACAGGTTAGCCCCAGGCTCCAGCACACCTCCCCCCAGCCAAAATTGGGGTATCCACCGATCAGTAGATGGTTATTGTGGACATGGGATATCTAGACAGGATGGGAGACATGCTAACATTGCTCAGTTAGAATTGGGAGGTCAGCCAGAAGTATCTTGTAATCCCTGCTACTCTGGGTATTCTAATGCCCAACAATATTCCTGGCACCTCACTGGTAAAATAAAAGAGACTATGTGTCCTTGTGAAAGAGTTTCATAGGACAGATTTTAAGATAAAATGTATTTCTGTTAACTGGAAGATGTGTTCTCTACTGCATTTTGTGGGAATTTTGGCTCAAGAACAAAATAAGATAAAAGTATAGTAGATGTCTTTTTTTTCTTTTTCAATATCTTAATGATAGCCTATAGTTTGGTGTTGTATAAGACTATGAATTTTCATTTTCATTTTTATTGGAAAGATTTTAAAGATCATTTTGAATAATGCTGTAATCTTCCTAAATACCATCAGAGACAGCATACTTACCAATTCTCCCCAGCTTTGTATAGCTACAAATGCTAGATACACTTTATATAGAGCTAAAATTTATCTTCCTGTCATTCACAGCATTGTCTCGCTTTTATCCCTGGGAATCATATAGCTATTTCTATTCCCTTTTCCCTATGACAGATGTATTTATGTCCTAGTAAAAGAAGGAAAAAAAGAGCCAGCTGTAAAAACTTTTAATTTATTCATATATTTAGTCATGTTTTTTATAGTCAATCATAATTCACTGTTTTAAAACAAAAACATTAAGACAAGGAACTGCCACAAACTGGAATGCTGTGTTTAAAAGGAACTAAAAAATACAGGATTGGGGAACATTAGCTCAGCAGAAGTTTATAAAGAAGGAAGGACCAGGCAGTTTTGTTGGTAGCCAAAAGATTATAAGGTTAAAATAGCAGTAACCTCCTGCTTTTGATGGGAAGGCAGTATCCCACATGATCCAAAGTATTATTTCAGTGTGTCCTGTGTAGGTAATTGATACATAAATTGCTTCCTTCCTTCCTTCTTTCCTTCCTTCCTTCCTTCCCTCCATTCCTTCCTTCCTCTCTCCCTCCCTCCTTCCCCCTCTTTCTTTCTTTCTTTCTTTCTTTCTTTCTTTCTTTCTTTCTTTCTTTCTTTCTTTCTTTCTTTCTTTCTTTCTTTCTTTCTTTCTTTCTCTCTCTCTTCCTTTTCTCTCCTTTCTCTCTTTCCTTTTCTTGCTGGTCCTGGGGCTTGAACTCAGGGCCTGGGTGCCCTTAGGCTTTTGTGCTCAAAGCTGGTGCTCTATCATTTGAACTACAGTACCATTTCTGGCTTTTGGGTTTTCAAACCATGGTCCTCAGACCTCAGCATCCTGAGTACCTAGTACTACAGGTGTGAGCCACTGGCACCCTACTTAAATGGATTTGTAAGGGCAATTTTTTTTGCATAAAGCAAAAATTGCTATTCCACTGTACAGATGTAAAGCAATAATGTTGTTATTTATCATCTGCTTTAATCTTTCTTTAGTGGAAGAAATATTATATTACCTTTATAGCACAAAAACTCCTTTCAGGGAGCCATAACCTTAATTATCCTTTGTTAATATTCAGGCACAAAGGAAAACTCTTTGAGAATCAAACTGAAGCTAGTATTAAGGATGAAGAAGACATGTGGTCTAAATTATACGTAGAAAAGAATTTAAAGTTGTATTTGAGAGGAGCAAGGATTTCAAAGCTAATTTTTAGTACAGCATAATAGCTTATATGGAAGAATATGATGATTTAAAAAATTCTGACATATAATTAGAGCATGAATGAAAGAAGAAAGATTTAGAGGAAAATTAGTCACCATTAAAATAAATGTTATTCACCAAAGTTATTATCCCAAATACATAGCATGGGGACTCCTGGAACAATCTGGAATTTGATGGCATTGATTAATGTTATTTCAATGTCAACATTTTGAATATTGATGTGTAAACATTTAAAAAAGTATTTTGTAATAATTATTCAAAATTTTGTAATTAAAATTCTTATGCCACAGAAATATAATCGATGACATTTTCGACTAAAGATTATTTTTAGCCTTTATATTTAACATGCAGTTAAGATGTCTATTTAGGGAGGAGTTCCGGGAAGATGGCGGAGGAGAGGCTGGAATCTGAACAAGCTCTCGCATAGAAAGCAGTTTTAGAGTTCCAGTGAAGAGTCCTAAGCCAGAGAATCACACCAAGTGTGCCATCACAGGACAGAGAGTTAGACAAGAGAGGGGAAGCCAAGGAGACACATCTGAGCGCCTGCCAGCAGCTGCTGCTGCGGCAGCAGGGTCACAGAGGCGACCACCGCCGCGGGGTCAAACCTGAGACACGGAGAGTACAAAGGAGCCAGACGCAGCGGACGAGCGGATTCTACTCAACACCAGCAAGAACTGACAAGGAGCGGACATCTTCATCATGCAGTTTGCAGACCAGAGACGACCCAGGATCCAAGACTTGGCGTGAGTAGAAGCCTTACGTCCTCACTCCTTCTCAGGGAGCAGAGGAGGGAAGGCCAGCCCTCCCCCCCCCCCCCAGCACCGGTGATCTCCATCTTGGATACCGACAAAGCTCGGAGGAGCTGCTAGCTCCAGCTCAGGCCTTGGAATAAAACGAGTCATTTAGCAGGTCACAAGAACTTAACGGCGAAGTGACCTGCCAGACTCAGCTCCATCCAGGGAAAAGTCACCCAGCTCAGGTGCCAGCCATTGGAGAGGCTCTCCTCACTGGGTAACCAGAGCCAGAGGCTGCCCCTCCCTCTAGCAGCCATCACAATCAATTGAAAAACAGAAACCCTGAGAAGGGCTCCAGACTGGGCGCTGTGAGCTTTATCACAAAATAGCCCCAGGGAAAAGCTACTGTTTTTTTTGAAAGGCTTCAACTCTACCCAGAACCTAGCCTCATCACCGCATCCCCCTCTTTTGTGATTCTCAAAGCAGATCACCTTCCCAGAAAACTAACCTGGGAGGGGGATCTCAAAATCTCGGGTAAGGCAGAGCATTTTTCTGCCTGTTCAAACAAACTGACTTAAGAAACCAATCAAGCCACAGGACCTCAAGCTGACCAGAGACTCCAACAAGAGACTGGTTACAGACAAAAGGGAGATACAGGATTCTTCCCACCCCTCCCCCAGCAAAAAAAATCAAAAGACTTTTTTTTCTTTTTTTTCTTCTTCTTCTTTTCTTTTTTTGTTTGTTTTTTTGTTTTTTGTTACCTTATATATTTATATAAAATTTTTTTCTCTTCTAAAACTTTTATTAACCTTTAATTTTTGCCTCTTCTGAAAAAATAATTGTTTTCCAGTAACTTTTTTTTTCTCCTCTTATAATTTTTATTTTAGGAATATGTGAATGAGCGTTTTCCTTTCTTGTCTTCTTTCTCTTTTCTTTCTTTATTAATTATCTTTTTGTTTTTTGTCTAGCTCTACTGAACTTCTGATCTTTTCTTCTCCCTTTCCCATCCTTAAAGTTTTTCACATCTCCTCTATGTCCCTCCCTTTCTCTCAACATATTCACATTCCTCTCTAATTAGATGGTCTTTTAATCTCTATAATAACATTAATTTTTACTTTTCTATTTTTTTTTCTGGTCTCTTTTCATTCCCCTTTCCGTCTCTTCTTTTTTTTTCTCTCTCTCTCTACTTGTATCCTACCCAACCCATTTCCTGCATTGTGATTAGGACATAGTTAACTCTCCCTGTGCCTCCCCACACCAATCTATTCCTATTTTTTACCCACATCTCTCCCTAATCCTAATAATTTCTGGTTTTCCAAATTCTTTTCTGTGGTTTGAAGTCCTTTAACATAGAGTTGTTTGATGTTGAATAGATGTATCTGTTGAACTAGATTGTATCTGTAGACTATTGACTGTACAAATGCAAACTTTGGTTGATGGTTGCCTTAAGATAGTGTTCTAGCACAAAACTGGTGCTATCTTCATCTCAAATGGGCAGACTAAGCCGGAAAAACACAAGAAAAATGGCAAATTCGGGTATCTCAATTCCCAATATTGATAATCAGGGATTAGAAAAGATAAAGAATAATCCAGAGGAGAGTTCCCAAATAGCTCTACAAACACTACTAGCAAACATGATAAATGAGAAGTTTGACAATGTACAAAGGACTCTGTATGAGCGTGATAGGGAAAGAGAGGAGGCATCCCAGAAGTTTATACAGGAATATCATAAGTGTGAGGAAGCTACTCAAAAACTGATACAGGATTTGTGTGAACAACTTGAGAATACTCAAAGAGAAAGGGAGGAATGGCGTAAGCAGGCTGAGAACACTCAAAGAGAACTGCAGAAATCCCACGAACGGGAGGAAAGAGAACTGAAGGAATCCCACAGACGGGAGGAAGCTAATCAAAGAGTAATTTAGGAATTGAGAGACCAGGTAGAGAATACACAAAGATCACTAAAGGCATTCATGGAATCCATTAACAAAGAGCTGAAGGAAGTCAGGGAGACCACAAAGGGAATGCTGAATGGAACCCAACAGAAGGAATGGGAGTCCAAAGAAACCATAACCAATCAACTAAGTGATTTGAGAACAAACACTGAACACCAAATTAAGGAAGTAAAGAAATTCATACAAGACCTAAAACAGAGCTTCAACAAAGAACTTGAAGCCATCAAAGCTGACCAATTAGAAGGAAAAGAGATAAAAAACAAAGTAGAGAGTCTTGACAGCAGGTTAGACCATGCAGAAGATCGAATCTCAGGGATTGAAGACAGCCTAGATATTATAGAGAAAGAACATACAACCATCCAAGACAAATCCAAGAAATATGATAGGTCTATCCAACACCTGGAAGACACCATCAGAAGGCCCAATCTAAGGATAATGGGTGTAGAGGAGCACCTAGAAACAGAAGTCAATGGTCTAGGAAATTTGTTTAACAGGATCCTAGCAGAGAACTTCCCAAACATACAAAAAGATAGGCCTATTCAGATACAAGAAGCTTTTAGAACCCCAAATAGACCAGACCAGAATAGGACATCCCACCTTCACATTATAATCCACACAGGATCAACCCAGACCAAGGAAAAGATCCTTAAAGCTGTCAAGGAGAAAAGGTTAATCACCTATAAAGGGAAACCAATTAGAATCACCTCAGATTTCTCAGCAGAGACAATCAAAGCAAGAAGAGCCTGGAATGACGTATGCCATGCCCTAAAAACAAACAACTATCAACCAAGAATACTGTACCCAGCTAAACTCTCCTTCATAACTGAAGGCCAAATAAAAACCTTCCACAGCAAAGAAAAATTGAAACAATACATCTCCACCAAACCAGCCCTACAAAAGATTCTTAAAGATGTCTTACACATAGAAAACCAACAAGACCGCAACAAAGGCCAAGAAACTGCAACCAAACTGAGAATCCAAGAACCTTAGGAAGAACCCAGTTTTCGCAGCCCCCAAGAAGGTGGATAAACATGGCAGGAACTCCCAAATACCTCTCAGTCCTATCTCTTAACGTTAACGGACTAAACTCTCCAATTAAGCGACATAGACTGTCTAGTTGGATTAAAAAACAAGACCCTTCTATCTGCTGCCTGCAGGAGTCACATCTTGCCCGTAAAAACAAACACATTTTCAATGTTAAAGGCTGGAAAAAAATCTACCAAGCAAACGGCCCTCATAAACAGGCGGGAGTTGCAATCCTAATATCAGATAAAATAGACTTCAAATTAAAATTCATGAGAAGAGATAAAGAAGGTCGCTACATACTAATTAAAGGATCTTTCCTTCAGGAGGATATTACAATTCTAAATATCTATTCGCCAAACAATGGAGCACCCAAATTTATCAAAGAAACACTACTTTCCCTCAAATCCCATATATATCCAAAGACATTAATTGTTGGGGATTTTAACACACCACTCTGCCCACTAGATAGATCAATTCGGCAAAAACTCAACAGAGAAATCGCAGATCTAAACAGCTGCATAGATCAACTAGACTTAACAGACATTTACCGAACATTTCACCCAGCAGCATCAGAATACACGTTCTTCTCAGCAGCACATGGAACGTTTTCTAAAATAGACCACATTTTAGGCCACAAAGCAAACTTGTCTAAATTCAGAAACATTGAGGTTATACCTTGCATTCTCTCTGACCACAAGGGAATAAAATTAAAACTCAACACCAAAAGCCACCAAAGAAATCCCTGTAACACATGGAGACTGAACAACACTGTTGAATCACCAGTGGGTCATGGAAGATATTAGAAAGGAAATTCAAATGTTCATGCTATTCAACAAAAATGAACACACAAATTACCAGCTCCTCTGGGACACAGCAAAGGCAGTACTCAGAGGCAAGTTTATAGCTCTGAGCTCCTACATCAACAAATTGGAGAGATCTGAACCTAACAATTTAATGACACATCTAAACATCCTTGAAAAAGAGCAGCAAGATAAACCCCAATCCAGTAGACGGAAAGAAATAATCAAAATTAAATCAGAATTAAATGAATTAGAATCCAAAAAAACTATAGAAAGAATCAACAAAACAAAGAGTTGGTTCTTCGAAAAACTTAACAAAATTGACAGACCCTTAGCAAACCTTATCAGAAAAAGGAGAGAACACACCCAAATTAATAAACTCAGAGATGAGAATGGAAACATCACCACGGAAACAACCAAGATTCAGAACATTATAAGGGAATACTTCTCAAAACTTTATGCTAATAAGTTTGAGAACTTGACAGAAATGGACCTTTTCCTAGCAAATATTGACATGCCAAAACTAAACCAAGATGAGTTAAACCAGCTTAACAGGCCCATATCAAGCATTGAAATAGAAACAGCAATAAGAGACCTCCCAGCTAAGAAAAGTCCAGGACCAGATGGTTTTACAGTGGAATTTTACAAGGCCTTCAAAGCAGAGCTCACACCAATACTCCTCCAACTCTTCAATGAAATTGAAAGAGAAAGCTCACTACCGAACACATTCTATGAAGCCATCATAACCCTCATCCCCAAACCAGGCAGGGACTCATCAAAGAAAGAGAACTATAGACCCATTTCATTGATGAACATTGATGCAAAACTTCTCAACAAAATTTTGGCCAATCGACTTCAACAATACATCCAAAAAATCATACACCATGATCAAACAGGATTCATTTCAGGGATGCAATGCTGGTTCAATATACGCAAATCAATTAATATTATTCATCACATCAACAGGAGCAAGAATAAGAACCACATGGTTATCTCAATAGATGCAGAAAAAGCATTCGACAAGATCCAACACCCCTTTATGATGAAGGTTTTGGAAAAATTAGGAATCCATGGAACATTCCTCAATACAGTAAAGGCTGTATATGACAAACCTACAGCCAGCATTATACTCAATGGTGAAAAACTAAAGCCATTTCCTCTTAACTCAGGAACAAGACAAGGATGCCCACTCTCTCCACTTCTCTTCAATCTAGTATTAGAATGCCTAGCTACAGCAATAAGACAAGATGCAGACATAAAGGGGATCCAAATAGGGAAAGAAGAAATAAAACTCTCCCTCTTTGCAGATGACATGATCTTGTATTTAAAGAATCCCATAGACTCCACTCCCAAATTACTCAAGCTGATTCAAAACTTTGGCAAAGTAGCAGGTTATAAAATTAACCCCCAAAAATCAATGGCTTTTCTCTATGCCAACAATGAGAAAAGTGTGGCTGAAATTAGGAAAGCAACTCCATTTGTAATAGCCCCACAAAAAATAAAATACCTAGGAATTAACTTAACTAAAGAAGTGAAGGACCTCTATGATGAAAACTTTAAAATCTTGAAAAAGGAAATCAACACAGAACTTAAAAAATGGCAAAACCTCCCATGCTCCTGGATTGGCAAGATTAACATCGTGAAAATGGCAATACTTCCCAAGGCTATCTACAAATTCAACACAATACCTATCAAAATTCCACCCTCATTCTTCAAGGAAATAGAAGAGGCAATCCAAAAATTCATATGGAACAATAAAAGACCCCGAATAGCAAAAACGCTCCTCAACGGAAAGAACACTGCTGGAGGAATATCAATACCAAATTTCAAACTCTACTACAAAGCCATAGTAATCAAAACAGCTTGGTATTGGCATAAGAACAGACCTCAGGACCAATGGAATAGAATTGAAAACTCAGAAATGAACCTACAGACCTATAGCCATCTAATCTTCGATAAGGAAGCTAAAACAATAGAATGGAAGAAAGACAGCCTCTTCAGTAAATGGTACTGGCAAAATTGGTTAACTACATGTAGAAAACTAAAGCTAGATCCTTATATATCACCCTGCACCAGAATCAACTCCAAATGGATCAAAGACCTTGAACTCAAAGCAGACACTCTGAAAACATTACAGGATGGAATAGGAGAAACCCTAGGTCTCCTTGGCGCAGGCCGAAATTTTCTGAATAGAGACCCGGAAGCACAACAAATCAAAGAAAGGTTGGACAAATGGGATTGCATAAGGTTGCAGAGCTTCTGCAGGGCAAATGACATAGCTAGCAAGATCAATAGAAAGCCCACCGATTGGGAGAAGATCTTTACTAGCCATACAATGGACAAGGGTCTCATATCTAAAATATACTTGGAACTCAAAAAATTAAACCACCCAACAACAAATCCTCAAAGAAACAACTGCCCAATAAATAAGTGGGCGAAAGACTTAAAGAGAAGCTTCTCTGAAGAAGAAAGAAGGATGGCCAATAGACACATGAAGAAATGTTCAACATCCCTAGCCATAAAAGAAATGCAAATCAAAACAACATTGAGATATCACCTCACTCCAGTTAGAACAGCAAAAATCAAGAACTCTAACAACAACAGATGCTGGAGGGGATGTGGACAGAAAGGAACCTTACTTCATTGTTGGTGGGAATGTAAACTTGTTCAACCACTTTGGAAAGCAGTATGGAGGTTCCTCAAAAGGCTTCACATAGATCTCCCCTATGATCCAGCAATCCCACTTTTGGGCATTTACCCAAATGTTTACAAACAAGACCACAGCTACCAGCACAACTATGTTTATTGCAGCATTATTTACCATAGCTAAGATATGGAACCAACCCAGATGCCCTCAGTAGATGAATGGATCAAGAAAATGTGGTATATATACACAATGGAATTCTATGCCTCCATCAGAAAGAATGACATTTTCCCATTTGTTAGGAAATGGAAAGGTTTGGGAAAAATTATATTAAGTGAAGTAATCCAGGCCCAAAGAAACATAGGTCCCATGGTTTCCCTTATTTGCAATATCTAGTATAGGTATGAGTCAAGCAGAAAAGGTCAGATAATGTGATGTTAGGAAAATGAACCCTTAAATATGTATTTTAATGTTTTCGTTTCTTTCATGCATGTGTTTCTAACGCATTTATAAGATTATTTCTTTGTTGCTTTGTATGTCCCTCCCCCACAGTGTAACCCCCGCTTTCACTATATTTGATGTCAGTATAACATGTGGAGGAAATGGGGACAAACAAGTCGTTTAAGGATTCAGGTGGACCTGTTGCAACAATGAGAAGTACAAAATGTCATGTCAAAACCAGCTTTACAATGTCGGTTTTGGGGGGGGAGGGGGGTATGATTGGGTGGGGGGGAGGTGGGAGGCTGGGAAGGGAGGTGAAGGGTAAACAAAGGAGGAGGCTGCAATGCTTGATAAGAAATGTATGCATTATCCTGCCCATGTAATTGTAACCCCTCTGTACAGTATGTTCTCAAATAAAATAAAATAAAATTCAAAAAAAGATGTCTATTTAGTTTACCTCTACCTCAGTACTACTGTGTCTCTCTATCACATTTGCTATTCATACCATGAAGTACCTATTTTGTCAAATATTACTGTAATTTATCCTAACAGTATGTAAATGTGTATGTATAGCTATCTATCTATGTATCTACCTACCTATCTATCTTCTATCCATCTATCATCTATCTATATTTGGAAATAGTGGACATTTGTTAATGGCTGTTGAATAATCACTATGTGCCATATGCAATGCTTTCTTTATGAGAAATCTATTCAATAGGTATTATGTTCATTTTGTAGTGGATGAGCTGTTTTAAACAAACCAGCTAATGCTTGGTAGTTAAATATATCTAGGCTGTTAAGTTGAGTTAAATTAAGCTTTATGTGGTAGGATTTTAGAATTTTATCCTGCAATTTCTGTATGTAAGAGGTTGTAACATCATCAAAACGATACAATTTCTGTGGGAGGAAGTACATAGGGTAGTGATGACATCTAGTAATAAGGACTAATTCTTAGTCCTTATTTTCTCCTTTCTTCCTTTTTCCCTTTTTTTTGTCTGTCATGGGGCTTGAACTCTGGGTCTGGGCACTGTCCCTCAGCTCTTCAGCTCAAAGCTAGTGCTCTACCACTTGAGCCACAATATCACTTCCAGTTTTTCTGGTGGTTTATTGGAGATAAGAGTTTCATGGACTTTCCTGCCCGGGCTGGCTTTGAACCTCGATCCTCAGATCTCAGCCTCCTGAATAGCTGGATTACACTGGTGCTCGCCTTTCCTTTCCTTTTTCCTTTTTCTCGAAGTCTCTCTACTGCTAGTGTAAACTCTTCCTTAGTTCATCTAGAATCCAAACTCTAGTTGTTGTTTTTTTTTGGCCTATTATTTTATTTTATTTTTATTGTGAAAATACCGTACAGAGGCGTTACATGAGCAAGGTAATGAGTACATTTCTTATCAAGCATTGTTGCCTCCTCCTTTGTTTCCCCTTCCCATCCCTTCCTGTCGCCCCCCCCTCCCCCTGCCTGCCCCATCCCCGCCCCTCTCTTGCCAAAGTTGTAAAGTTCGTTTTTTGACATAACATCTTGTACATCTCAATGGATCCACCTGTATCCCTATTTAAACAATACTTTTTATATTATGCGTCTCTACAGATTACTTGTGGTAACTATCCCACATAACAAAGCAGAGTTTTATATTTTCTTAACACATGGCCTGATAGTCTCTTTATTGGGATACGGTGTAAATGTTTACTTTTGTATTTTCCTCAGCTTAAAAACCTTAGGGCTGGGGATGTAACTCAGTGGCAGAAAATTTTGCCTATCAAGTATAAGGCATTGGATTTGAGTTGAGCAGCTCTGTTTACTACAAGTCAGGGTTTCTATTAACCATGACCTTCTGCGAGGCAGGACTGTCTACAGGGAAATGTACTCTATTAACGAGGGGTTGCTATAAATTGGGGTCTTCTATGAGTCTGGAATGTGAAGAGTTAACAGGAAAATTCCTGTAACAGTACTCTGTATGGAATGCTTTAGGCAGAGATGGAAAGAAGTAAGAGAGCATACTCATAGATAGCACGTCTTGTGAGTAGTCTATATGTGTGTGTGTGAAGGGTGAGCAATAAAGGATAGAGCAAGAGAGATACTTAATTTTGTAGGAACTGCCTATTGAATTTAACATTTGTTTTGTTAAAGAGAAAAATAAAAATCTCCACCTATAGAATGCATAAGAGTCATGAGGTCATTCTCAGAAACTAGAGGAGGGCTTTAGGCTTGCATAGGTTGTAGAATCAGCGTGAACTCTTGAGAACAAATTTATTTAGTGCACAACAGACGAAGATTTCTTGCTGACAACTGTGTCCTTACAGTTTATTGTGAATAAGAACAGATCTGATTTGCAGGCAATATTACTGGAATGTCAATATGAAGTCTACTACTCTGTTTCAAATCTCATGAGCATCATCTAATAATCTATTTGCTCTGTTTATGAGATAAAAATCTAGACAGGAAACTCCATTTTCTTTAGCTTCCTAACTCATGTCCTTACCATGTTCTAGATACTGGGGAAGGCTTATTCACTGCATTCTTGTAAATTTCTTAAAATAAAAAGTAATATAGGAAGAAAATCCATAAATTAAAATATTTTTCCCCAGAGTCCATAATTTTAGTCCATAATTTTCCTGTAATTGACTGACATTGTTTTAAAACAAAAGGTCATTAACTTATTCTTGCTACATTTTTGGTGACATAAAATATTGTATTTGTATTCAGTATTCCCTGATAAGGAGAAAGAAGAGTTATTTGGTTGTTGGTAAACTAACATTTGTTTTGAAAAAAATACACAATAAACCCATAGAGTTATTTTATTCCTGGAACAGGAATATCATCTTGTTCCCTTAATTATTGATGAAGAATTGTGGTTAAGAATACTATTGCTTTTGGAAGTGGCACTGTGGCTCAAGCGGTAGAGTGCTCGCCTTGAGCTGAAGAGCACAAGGACATTACCCAAGCCCAGAATTCAAGCTCCACGACCCACAAAAAAAAAAACACCCCTCCAAAAAAAGAATTCTGTAGCTTTCTCCAACCATACGTGTAAAATTGAAATCAGAAGATGGTACACTTGGCTTTTGAACAAATCTTTTTGTACCACCAATTTTCTCCATCTACAAAATGAAAGGAATGGGGCTATTTTTTAGGGTTATTTTTCTCCCTAATAGTTTTCATTTATTAAAATCTACATTTTAACCAAAATTCTGAGTAATTAGATACAATGACTTACAGAACACGTGTCTTGTGCAAGTTCAACAACCCTGTTCACAGATAGCCGGAAACATCATATCCTATACTTTAAACCATTATAATCCATTGTCTTTTTATAAAGAGAATACTGTCTAGAAGCTGCCACTTAATGTTACCTGCGCAATCTGTGTAAGGGATTATCATTCAGAAAGAAACATGTTCAGCATAGGAAAATGATGCAAACATCTCAAAAACCAAGCAGCACATTTTTATTAGGTTCCTGTTATGGTTAGCCTGCTCCCAGAGACCTGAATTGGTTCAAAAGAAGTATAAAGGATAGGATAAACACATAGAGACCTCTCAAATGAGAAGACATCACCCTGGTTATGACAGTAATCACTGGAAGTAGAAATGTAACTGAAAAATCTTTAGCAATATTTTCTACTCAATTAGGTGGAGAGAGCTCTGGTTTGAGTATTTGTGCCCACTGAAAATTCTTATGCTGAATTCTAATCTCCAAGTTTCTATTGAGAGACAGGGCCTTTTACAGTGATTGTGTCATTGATTACTCATAAGGTCCTGGATCCCATGAATGAAATTAATGCTCTTGTAAAACATGCTTGAAAGAACTGCCTTGCTATTCTGCCACAAGAAAACACATAGAAGTATCATCTAGTAGGACTGGGGCCTCTTACCAGACAGCGAATCTGTGTCATCACTACCAGAGTTATGAGCAGCAAATTCCTATTCTTTGTTTGTTTGTTTTTTGTTTTTGTTTTTGTTTTTTTGGGTCCGGTCGTGGGGCCTGAACTCTGGGCCTGGGCGCTGTCCCTCAGCTCTTCAGCTCAAGGCTAGCACTCTACCACTTGAGCCACAGCGCCACTTTGGGCTTTTTTCTTTTTGCTTATGTGGTGCTGAGGAATCGAACCCAGGGCCTCATGCATGCAAGGCAAACGCTCTACCACTGAGCCACCTTCCCAGCCCCCAAATTCCTGTTCTTTACAAATTACTTACTCTTGATTATTTTGTTATTTAGCTTGAACTATGACAAGAATTGTTACTGTAAAGGAATACATTATTGAAAACTGGAAGAAAGAAATCTTTGTGATGAAATTCCAAAGAACTTGCCAGAACTATGTTCCTGTGGTAGGCAGCCCAATTCCTATGTTTTTGGAGAAGAAATAATTTACTAGTTATAAGCTAGGGTACTTTTGTAGAAAAAAATAGCTAGAGCAAAACATTGAGGATGTGGTCTAGCTTCTCTTGACTACTTTTAATAAAATGAAAGCAAAGGGAAATGCATTCACAATGTATTTCATAATGAAAGTGGATATAGAAATTAAAGTTTTGAGAACTCCTCAGCCTGAAGTGGTTATAAAGAAGGACATTTTTTTAAAAAGAAAATTTTGCAAAGAATATGCAAAGTATGGCCAAGCATCAAGGAGGGAGTGGTGTAGTGCTAACCATCAACATCATGAAGGGGAAGAAAGCCTAAATGACTCCAGGGACATGTTAAAACTTATTAAGGTTACTATTCTCATCTTAGAACCACATTGCCCAAACCTAGGGTGCAGAACTGTGTCAGAAAGGAACTTTGATCACCAAAGGACCTTGACACTCATTGCCAGGTGCCGTCTCAATATTCTGCTCCCTGAATGTCACTATTACCTCCTCTAGAAATACTCTCCTAGATGCCCCGGATACAGTGAGGGCTGCAGTGGCTGCCTCTTTGAGAAGCACAGGCAGTTAATATTGGTCATCTCTACCTTGGTAAGTAAAGTGTCTAAGCGGCAAGGAGCGTGACTGCTTCCATTTCAGGGAGTAGTCTCTTAAGTGCATGAATGGAGCAGACAGCGGCTACAGGAGGTGGACCTTCTTGGGAAGACTTTAATATGGCAACCTAGTGAAACGGTAGGAATGAGGCTGCCTAAGAGATTCCCAATTAGAGAACTGTCTAGTGAAGCTTTGGAAATAGAGCCCCCTCTCCACCCTTGAGATTCTAAAACTCTACAACCACCAGTGACACGTGCCAACCTGGAAAAGCCTTGTGTACCTGACTGCAACTCAAATTTCCAAAAAATTGCTACTTAATGTCAGCAGTCATGGTGCTAGGACTACCTGGAATCTTGGACTCATAACCTCCATCCTTTTCTTCTTATCTCTCCCCTTGCGAAGGCAATTGTGTATTCTCTGCTTGTGCTATCACTGTATTTTTGAGGCATAGAACTTGTGCAATTTCAAGAGCTCCCAGCTGGAAAGAAATGTGCCTTAAGGAGATGGATCATAGATCTCAGCCATTTCTCACATTATGATAAGACTTGGGACTATAGATGTTTGAGTTGGAATGCAAGTGAGTTAAAATTTTGGCCTCTGTGAATGGAATGAATGCATTTTTCACATGAGATGAACATGAATTTGGGGATGTTTAAATGTTTATGTCCTAAAACTCACCTGTTGGAACTTAACCCCAAAAGTGATGATGGTGTGGGGAGGTGATTAGATAATGAGAATTCTGCATTTATTAATGTGTCATAACCTCATAAAAGGCTCATGGGATCCTGGTTGCCCCCTTTGCCATATGAAAACGCATTAAGAAGGCATATTTGAGAAGAATGAATCCCTTCTAGTTATTAAGTCTGCTAGTGCCTTGAACTTGGACTTTTAGCTTTCAGAAACATGAAAAACCAGTTTCTCTTGTTTATATTACCTAAAGTATCTTGTTATAGAAACCTATATGAACTAAAAAAAAGAGTTTGTATTTTTGTAGGGGAAAAAAAGGAAAATTCTGTTTTAAAGCTTAACTGTTAGTTGCTCAACCACACATGAAATTCTATGAGATGTGAACAGGAAATTTGCAGAAGCAGTGCATTTAATGACATTTATCCATGGGACATTTCAGGATTTTAGCTCTTAGCCTCATGAAACAAATCACCAGAAGCTAGGAGGAGGACTTCATAGGCTTACAAAAATCTTCATGGGAAATTCAAGACTTTGTTTAATATTCTATTTTGGGGGGGGGGTTGTGAACCAGGGCATTTAAACTAGGTATCACCATCTGGTAGTTTTTAATTTCTGGAGGACACTCTGCTCCCTCTTAAAAAAAAAGCCAGCCTTCAAAAGAGTAATTTCTATTATACCTGGTAGTAGTTTTCTATCCTTTTACTTCTATAAATGATTACTTTTAAAACTCATCTTCTATCCTTCTTGTGGGCACAGAGATGTGGCTGGTGAATTTTGTGGCGAGGATACAGAGTTTGTGTGGTATTGCTTTCCTACTACTAGAGATCTTCTCAGGTCAAGTATGTGGGCTAGAAGGTAATTTTGCCTTGGTTTTCAAAGTGATAACAATGAATAGAAAATAAATTCTAATCTTGAGACACTTGCTTTGGTGCTTACACTTTAAAATTTTCAAAGCAGAGATGAATTCTAAAATTTTTTTTTTCACCTGAGAAATCCTCACTTAATTAGAGAAGTCCTAATGATAGTCTTATTAATGGCATGTTGTATAAGAGGAAAAGAAGCCTTGGGATGTTCCAGTCCTTCAGATCAGAGTGCACTTGATGGTTTATTTATAGGATGCATTTCCAGTCATCTTGGTTTTAAGGACCTGAGGGAAATTCTAGTAAATTCTGTTGACCTTAAGTAGCAATTTTTGGAAATTAATCTTATTCCCTACCTTCAGGATAGCATAGCATAAGCTTCAGAACATCAACAATACTTAGGCTGTCTAGGTTTGAATTCTTATTAGCTAATTATAGGTATCTGACCTTATTTGTCATATGCAAATCACATCATTTCCTTTGTCACTTCATCAATAAAATGAGAATATTACCATTGCCTGGTTCATAAAGTTTTTAGAAAGAATGAATGCAGATAAAGCACATAAGTAAAGTTCTCATCATAGTGCTTGGCATATAACAAGTATTCACATATACATGTGACATCCACGCTTTCAAGTCAAGGAACATGAAAATCAGGGGGCACAAAGTGAAGAGGGAACACACTGTACTTTATTTTCTCATCCATAGCTCAAGAGCTTCTCAGATATAGCTCAAGAGAAGAGATGCCTGCCTATGCTGTAGAAAGCGAGCAGAAAGACCAGAAGGTCCTTGTATGTCAGTAACCACGAAGGCCACACTGCTATTGTTTACATAGAGACAGGTAATGTCACCTAGTAGTTAAACTCCTTTAACATCCCAGTAGCTAAATAACACAATTAGCAGAATATACTTTCACAAAAATGGAAAAGAACTTCATATAATATCCAGCAGGGCTAAAATTTAAATACCCAGCTCTACTAATGGACTTCTAAATATAGCTAAGTTTCTCACAATCTCCATGGCTCATCTTCCAGCATGAAGATTAGCATGTGCTTATATCCATAAAATTGGCAGATATTTAATTTATAGTAACTGGGGTTTTTAATTTAAATGTTAGATTTAATAGACTCGATAAAATGTAACAATTATGTGTGAAAAAATTAATTGAGTCTTGTAATTCATTCAAGTAATGTTCACAATACACGATAAATGGGGAATAAATCTTTAAAAATCCCCCACTTTACCTCCTTTAGTAGTTGCACAGTTCTTTAACACAGTTTTATGGCAGAGCCCTTATTAAGCAGACATACCTATTCAAACACCCTATGTAGAAGGGATCATAGAAAATAATTGAAAACCTAGATTAGGGTGGGTGCTGAAATATATTTTGTTGGACTCTTTAGTCAAGTAGCAGAAAGATATGATAGATTAATTTCTTGAACCCAAATCAAGGGACACGTCTTAATTCACAGCCACTTTGCTAAATTGTCAAGGGAAACAAACTCATTTTTAAAAACTGGTAGAACAGATACTTTTGATGTTGTAAGTCACAGCTATCAGTCAATCTTTGAACTCAGTCTGGGGTTGGCAAAATTCTAAAATTCTAGAATGAGCCATCAAGAAAGCTCTTGATGCACACACCTTACAATTAAATAGCGATCTAGGAGTTCCTAAGAAGAGATTTAGCAAGTATGCTTAAAGTCTCAATTTATTGATTTTAAGATAGGGAGATTATTGGATCTGATTACACGAAGTCTTTAAAAGCACAGCTTTGTTTTCCTGGAATGATAGAAAGCAAACATCCCTACTGTAAAGTACCTGGGATCCTGGGGTAGAGGTGGAGGAAAGTGGCAAGAAAACGTGAGCAGCTGAGGGCAGTTCCCAACAGCCTGTTAAGAAACGAAAACTTGCTTCCTCTATCCACTAGGAAATGGATTCTGTTAACAACCAATGCAACAACAAGCAATCTAGAGTCCAGAAGAGCTACCCAACCCTGGTTGACACCTTAAATTCAGTCTGGTGAGACCCTGAGCAGGCAATCTAGTTCTGTCCTGCCCTGATTTCTGACCTTCAAAGACTGTGAGCTAGTGCACGAGTGTTTTAGCTGCCCTTTGTAGTTTTTTTAAATATGCCAATAGAAAACTAACATGTTAATACTCTCCTGCTGCAGACAGTTCTATGTGAGGCCAGAGTCACCTCATCCAGAAGACATTCCGTCTCTAAAATTTATTCTTTCTCTTCCAGGATCCTCCCAATGAGTGGGAGCTTCCTTATTCCTGGCAATCACAGGTTTGAAGTGTGGGAGTCACTTACTCAAGGGACGTTATCATTTGTGGATAAAAGATACAGTTTAGTGCTCTTCAACTCTGAATATTCACAGGAATCCTGGAAGAATTAATCTATTGTTACTTACAGTAGTGACCTCGAATACCCATCGTTTTAACAACTTGTCTTCATCTTACTTTATCTCAGCAAACACCTTTATGTGTAAGCTCTTACCTCAGATGATTCTAGGAAAATCCATACTCAGAGAGCTACAAGCCTTTAAATTCGAGCAAGACATGAAGCCAATAGATCTCCTTTCCTCTAAGATGTCTTCTTAAAATATTTCCCAAGAGATGTACTACTTAAGGCAAATAAGAAAATGTTTCTTCAGTAAATCACAAAAAGAAAATAATATTTTTGGATTGAAAGTGTCAAGGGGTGTGTGTGAAATACATTCTGAATGATCTTAGAATGTACTTAAAACAGTGATTATTATAATCCTTTCAAATGAAGAATACTTCATCCATATTTATAAAGTTTGTTCTGCATGTGTTATCACTTTTCATCCCATAAAAATCTTGACTTTTTTTAGTGTATCAATGATACTGGATGTTTCTATAGTATGGCTTGCATTGAAAAATACTTTTGGACAAGAGTTCTTAATTTGGTGATTTTCATCTTATGATTTGGTAATATCTAAATACTATCCAAATACTTCTTTTCAAAATGATTTCATTGTTTCATTGCTGAGTGTGCCAGTTGCATAGTGGTTAAAAATTCCTCCGATACACAAAGGCAGCATGTAACTTAATAGAGAGTGAAAACCCATTTCTATTGTTTCTTCTTATCTCGCTCCTATCCTTTCTTACTATCTACTCAATCATATTTGAGAAATTAGTTTTTCCATGAGATTTCTAGTTGGAATAATGAAATTGTTTAGAAGTTTTAAACAATCCCAGGCCCTAAATTTCTCTGGAAGGTAATTTCTCTTTCTATGTTGTATTTTCTGAATTTCCAATGTTTCGTTCTTTGCTGTTTTTTTTTTTTAAAGAACTTTTGACAGTCATTACCTGCTGCTTTTTCAAATCTCAAAGAGTAGTCCTCTGTTTGAGGCATCTCAGTTGGTTGCTATGGAACAGGTTTTTTATGTTACAGTTGGAAGATTATGACTTCAGGCAGGTAAAAGCAGCAAAGGAAACAGAACTCAAACCAATAATTTTAATGGAGACAAATACAAGAAAACATGAAAAATTGGTCCCAAGTATTCAATTATGTTTCAAAAATTTCCCATAAGCCATAATGTCTTCAGAGGCATAAAAGTATATGTTAGGGTAAATTTTCTTACCCTTATATTGATATTTTATTTCTAAATATCTTGATTTATTTTTTCTCAATTTCTCATAACATTTTTCACTAATTTAATGAAATAATCTTGGCAATATCATTTTTGTTTTTTTTAAGTCAAGGTATATTGAGATATATGCTGCCTTAGGCAATTGAAGGTTAAATTTTGGAGGTTGTCACACTTTTAGGATGCTTAGGCATTTATAAAAACTCAGTACTGCACAGAGCCTAAAGTAGAAAACTATGTTTTAGGATGACAGAACTTTTCCTTATAAATTACTGATCACATACCTAGAAAAGCCTTTGTTGGGGCTGAAGTCATTTGTGTATGTGTGTGTGTGTGTGTGTGTGTGTGTGTGTGTGTGTGTGTGTGTGTGTGTGTGCATGTGCATATGTGCTCACGCGCATGCGCACATACACGCATGCACATTCCAGTATTAGAGCATGAGCCTGACCTCACATTCTTGGTTAGCTTTTTGCTGTGCTCTACTCACTGAGACACACTTCTACTTTCTGCTTTTTGCTGGTTGACTGGAGAAAAGAGTTCAGTCAGACTTGTTGGGGCTGGTAGGATCCTCAGATCTTAATTCCTGAGCAAGTAGCAGGATTACAAACTTGAGCCACTGATGCCCGGTTGGGCTTGAACTCATTGCCTTCATCCTGCTGCACCCTAAAGAATAAATCAAGTCCATTTTCAGACCCATTGTTTCTTGGCACATGACAATTTAGCAGGGTGTGTGATTGATTTGATTCCTTACATCACTTCAGCATAAGGATCCCCCCCCCCATTTGTGTGATTTCTCATTATCTTTATACTTTTTCACAGAGCAGGATTTAGATGGATGATTCAATATATGTTACTATAGTTTCCAGTCCATGCTATAACTAGGCCTGTTTTATTGGCAACAAATGATTTTGTAAGATCCACTGAAAGCATAGGCTTCATATTTTTGCAATACAGAATTACTAACATTAACCGCATTCGTCTGAAGATGGTGCCTGTTAGAGAATCACTGAATTGAGGCTGGGACATTTGCAAAGAACAGAGATTTATCTAGCTCTTAGTGTTAGGAGCATGGTGCTCAGCACTTAGTAGATAGCTTCATGATGAGAAGGTAGAGGAGAAGAGGCCATGTGGTAAGACAGAAAGACAGAAAGTAAGGAGATGTGCAACTCACTCATTCTACAACACTCTTGTAGAAACTAACTCATCCCAGGAGACCACCATTAATATCTCCTGAAGGCAATGCTCCCAGTAATCTTATTATCACACACTTATAGAACCTTCTTACTAGTTTTCAACACATGACCCCTTAGGTAGCATGTAAATTCACAGAAAGGAGTTACTGCAAAGGGAGCTGAAGGAAATGTTAAGTCTTAGTACAAATTAGTTTACATCTTTTTTTTTTTTTGGCCAGTACTGAAGCTTGAACTTAGGGCCTACATGCAGTCCCTGAGCCTCTTTGTGCTCAAGGCTAGTGCTCTACCACTTGAGCCATTGCACCACTTCCGGCATTTTTTTTGAGTAGTTTATTGGAGATGAGAGTTTCTCAGGATTTTTCTGCCCAGGTTCTGTGATCCTCAGATCTCAGCCTCTTGAGCAGCTAGGATTACAAGCTTGACCACCGGTGCCTGGCTTACATCTTCTTTTTAAAAATCTTTCAATTTGTGCAAAGTCCAGAGGTATTAAAATATACAATTATTTGCAGAACCTGGATCAGACTCTTAAGGGCTAACCTGCTAGATTAGGCAGGTTTAGAGAGTGTAATACTGAACATTTATTTTAGCTTTAGAAAAGGGCTTTGTTATTTTTTCTTTACTTTTTAAAATTTTAAAAATAAATTGTCATTATAAAGGTGATGTACAGAGGGGTGAAAGTTACATATAAGTCAGGTAAAAAGTAAATTTCTTTTTGAACAGTGTCATCTCTTCACTCTCTTTCTCTCTCCCTCTTTTTCCTTCATGTCCTCATCCACATGTTATATAGATCATTTTCAACATAGTGTCTAGTGAGTATCATTGCTACATCTGTTCTCCCTTTGTCCCTCCATTTCTGGGTGAAAGGCTTTATTTTTGCATCAGAAATTTCAAGCTTAATGAAATTGCAGAGCTTCTGCATGGCAAAGGACACATAGCTCACAAGATCAATAGAAAGCCCACCGATTGGGAGAAGATCTTCACTGGCCATACAACAGACAAGGGTCTCATATCCAAAATATATCTAGAACTTAAAAAATTAAATCCCCCAAAAGCAAATCTTCAAAGAAACAACTGCCCAATAAATAAGTGGGCTAAAGACTTAAAGAGAAACTTCTGAAGAGGAAAGAAGGATGGCCAATAGACACATGAAGAAATGCTCAACCTCTTTAGCCATAAAAGAAATGCAAATCAAAACAACATTGAGATACCACCTCACCCCAGTTAGAATGGCAAAAATAAAGAACTCTAACAACAACAGATGCTGGAGGAGATGCGGTCAGAAGGGAACCTTACTGCATTGTTGGTGGGAGTATAAACTTGTTCAACCACTTTGGAAAGCAGTATGGAGGTTCCTCAAAAGACTCCACATAGAGCTCCCCTATGACCCAGCAATCCCACTTTTGGGCATTTACCCAAATGATCACAAACAAGACCACACTAAAGCTACCAGCATGACTACGTTTATTGCAGCATTACTTACCATAGCTAAGATATGGAACCAACCCAGATGCCCCTCAGTAGATGAATGGATCAAGAAAATGTGGTATATATTCACAATTGAATTCTATGCCTCCATCAGATAGAATGACATTGCCCCATTTGTTAGGAAATGGAAAGGCTTGGAAAAAATTATATTAAGTGAAGTAAGCCAGGCACAAAGAAACATAGGTCCCATGGTTTCCCTTATTTGCAATAACTAGTATATGTCTGAGTCAAGCAGAAAAGATCAGATTAGTTGATGTTAGTGGAATGAACCCCAAGATAAATATTCAAATGTTTTTTTGTTTTTTTCCTTTCATGCAATTGTTTCTATCATATTTATAAGATGATTTCTATGTTGCTTTGTATGTCCCTCCCCCACAGTATAACCCATACTTTCACTGTATTTGATGTTGGTATAATTTGTGGAGGGGAAGGGAAAAAAACAAATCGTTTAACTAGAGATACAGGTGGATCCATTGCAACAATGAGATGTACAAGTCATTATGTGAAAAATGAACTTAACAAATTTGGTGGGGGTGGGGGGGAGATCGAGTGGGGGGAAGGGAGAAGTATGGAAAGTGATGGGAAGGGGAAACAAGGAGGAGGCAACAATGCTTGGTAAGAAATGTACTCATTATCTTGCCCATGTAATTGTAACTCCTCTGTATGGTATTCTCAAAATAAAAATAAATAAATAAAAGCTTAGTTGATCCAGTTTAAAGGAGTTAACCTCGTTCCTTTGTCTGTGGTTAGCTGGGAGGGATAGTTTCAGTCTTCAGGTGTTTGATTGGTTCCTTGTTAGCTTTGGGGACAGAGATTACTGTGTGATAAGCCAGGTCTGTTTAGGTTTGTTTATACAGATGGGGACAGCAACCCCAAGAGCGAGAGTAATGTGACTGATGAGAGGACCTGTGTATTACATCACCAGGGAATCTGGATATAGGAAAAAGTGGAAAATTGTGGTTATTTTTGCAGTCTATTGTAGGAAGCTATTTGAATGTTTTGTAACCAACAAAAGGGTCAAGTTTGTGTATAGTACATCAGTCATTCTAACAGCAGTGGGAGAAAAGGGAAGGAGGTAGAGTGGACAAATTCTGAAAATAACTGTCAGAAGGCTTTTGCAACTGTAAAAGAAAACATTATCATGAAGCTCTTCTAACTTTCAACAATGGGAGAGGCCACTGGCCTTGCTTATTTAATTCTTTTCTACATATTACCTCTAAGGAAGTGTCTGCCCTTGACAGGGTATTATGGAGAAGAATATAGAGAAAAGCTAAGTCTAAATGGAATTTGGAGGTGATTTCCAGAGTATTCTTTTCTGGTAGTTTAGGAGAGGGTGGAATGAAAGGTGTTGTTGTGATGGGAATGAAGTAAATGGGGGAAGGGAAACAAAGAAAATTATTAATGTTGTGTATTAACTACCAACTTAAACATGTGCAAGAAATTGAGAAAAGATAATTTTCCAGTTTTTTTTTCATCTGCCCTTCCAAATTCACTCTTTCCTCATCTCTACCTTCCTTTTCTCTCTGTGAAGCTGACATACTATCACATCTGTGGCCCTTCTCACTCACTGGCTCCCAGTGATGAAAGAGAGTCTAACAGGACATAAGAAAATTGGGTGAGTGGGGTGGGGAAAAAGAGTCCAGCCATCAAGAATGTCAACTGTTATCGTGCACAGTCTTGGTCTGGATTGGTTATTTCCAATTTTATTCTGGACAAATTGGCTCTTGTTTAGATTTTCAGAATAAGTTCTTACGGCAAATCTTATGAGGAATGCCACCATGTTTTCATTTTTCAGATGAGAAACCAAAGGTGAGAGAGAGAGAGAGAGAGAGAGAGAGAGAGAGAGAGAGAGAGAGAGAGAGAGAGAGAGAGAGAGAGAGAGAGAGAGAGAGAGAGAGAGAGAGAGAGAGAGAGACTAATGAGTCATCTCCTACCCAAGGTTTTATTTCCTCCAAGGCCATTTTGGAAGAGAGGCAGCTTTTGTACCTGGAATTAATTTTGGGGTATTATAAACTGTTAGTAAGATGAGCAGGGAATAGTCAGTATTGAATTATTTTTCGTAGTCTTTTTTTCATAGGAATTAAGATTAAATTTGCTTTGACAAACTTTGAGAAATTCCTAGGAAGCTTCTTAAAAAGAAGTTTTGGTAGGAAAACAACAGCCAATCATCTCAATTGTTTATAGAAAAAGAAATCCAGTAATTTCTGATTTTCCCTTTTGGTTGATTGAGTATAACTAAATGCTAAATTTATCCAACACATTAGTTTTTTTTTAAACTCAAGATGTAGAAAGTAGACAAATTTCCTTGTTTTGTGACAGCTAATTATTTAAAAAAGTATCCCTAATATGGTAGAAATCCTCCACAGATTCATGAGTAAACAGTAATTGTGACACACAAGATTACTACGTAAACATAATATTTCTATATGTAGTTCAGAAGAAATTTCAAATCACAAGACTTTGATAAGTTCCTTTGCATATATAATATAGTCCAGCTATTCTGTTGGATACCTGGATCTATCTACATCGATATCTGCCTTTTCCTAATAAATATTTAAATCTTTACTGCAAACTTTTCCTTTTGCCATTCTGGACTAGTGTATGCTATTAACATTTGGGAAGATGGAGAGGTAATTTGAGAACAGCTGTGGCATGATGAATATTGATGTCGCAGGTATGATGCTCTGTCAGCCTGTGAGTGGCAGTAAATCAGCGGAGGAGAAGTGGAATTGAACTCAATCTCCTCTCATCTTGTTACACATATTATCTAAGGAGAAGATGGGCTAAAATGAGCACCGCTACCTTATCTGTCTGGCTAACAATTGCCATGATTCTGTGTATATAAAGGCATACTTAGTGTCTATTGGTAGAGTTAGTTTGATATGAAATATTTATCAGTTGACCCACTTTCAATCTGTTGAGTATGGTGATTAGTTTGCAAATGATTTAGAATTCTTTCATCAAAGAAGTTAAGAGGTTTTCTCTCTCTTTTTTTTTAAATTCAGGCATTTGATTTCATTTCAATGTGTTCTATTTCTACACATGAGTGATATTCAGTAGGGTACCTTGCACTTTTAAAAACAAAATGTCTGTTTTTGTCTAGCTTTGGAAGCTGTGTCCTTACTAGCAGAAAACAACATCAAAGAAGGCTTCTGAATTGGGCAGGCAGCTTCAACCAAGAGTACTGGAGGAAGCCCTCCTCTAGGAGGAGAAAATGATGTGATTTTTAAAGTGAAGGAATGTTCATTGATACTACATTAGTAAGTCTTTAATGATATTAACATTCAAATCATCACTTACTGTCTTTCTAATTGCAGGTAAGAATAAAATTCTGTTTTGTCCAAATGTTAGAAGAAAGCAACTTACGTTGGATGTTAGTAGTTGAATAAATGGAAGATAAAATTTCTTATTAGAAATCGTTTTTCAGTCCAAGCCTATACCATTCCTAGTCAAGTCATCTTACATCTTACTTCTTTTCCCATTCCAGGAGTCATGTACCTCTGAATCACTGGTACATTTGAAAGTTTAAGTAATTCCATGTAAGTCTTCAAATACTAATAGGGATATAACAGAAGTATTCCTATTCCAATTATTTGAAAATTTAAGCAATTCCATATAAGTCTTCAAATATTAATAAGGATATAACAAAATTATTCCTATTCCAATTATTTGGGACAATTGCAATAATTAATATAAATAATTATTACCTAATCATTTCCATTAGAAAACATACTCAGTCTTCTAGAATATGTACTTTTCTATGTACTCCTAGAATATGTACATTTGCTTTCTGACAATTGAGCAGTTCACAAGTTCACCTTTCTTTTCTTTTCTTTTCCTTCCTTCCTTCCTTCCTTTCTTCCTTCCTTCCTTCCTTCCTTCCTTCCTTCCTTCCTTCCTTCCTTCCTTCCTTCCTTTCTTTCTTCCTTCCTTCCTTCCTTCCTTTCTTTCTCTATCTCTCTCTTTCTCTCTCTTTTTCCCTTCCCTCCTTCCTTCTTTACTTCCCTCTCTCCCTCCTTCCCTCCTCATATAGATATCTCATAAAAACTTAAGAATTATATAAAATTAAATTGTGTATATTCTGCCTCTTTTTCAATTAAGTTTCTGAACCCACGTCATCTACAGTATTATTACACAAAAAGTTACTTTTGCCAAAATAACTGTTTTTATTCTCAACTATTTGTAAGTTTTTGATTCTATTAAAATAGCGGACTGATATTATTGATTATTTTTATTGTTAATTGAACTAATTAGCTCCTCTTGTCACTTACATTCATGTAGATTTATTTGTACATCCAGCACTAGCTTATGCTACAATATTTGGAAATTTTTATTTTTTAACATCTCTTGCATGGCCAGAGACTAAAGATTGTTTTATAACCCTGGAGAAGAGTTTATACTTACAGTACAAACTATTATATGTACTTCATATGTACTTGGTGACAGGTACATATTATTGAACATAAACACACTAAATTCTAAACCATGCAACACCATTGACTACCTAAAATATATACAGAGTGGTAAACTTGTCATGAGGAGTTACTCCAGGTCTCCCAGAGATCTACGAAAGTTCAGCTGGTCTGAAAGTATGTTTGGAATGATACACAGAGATCCTGTGTGTCAAAGTCTCAGAATATGCTACTGTCTTATCTTACTCAATGAATTCTAGTTTTTAGGATGGCGGTGAACAGCCACAGCCCTTGGATCACTTTCCAGCCAGCCTGACTTCAAAACACAAGCTTGACTTGCTTTCAATGGCAGTCTTTTAACTCCCTCCAAGCACTGACTTAGGTTAGAAAATGCCTTGAGAACAAGCTCCTGAAGACAGAGAGAGAGAGAGAGAGAGAAAGAGAGAGAGAGACAGACAGACAGAAAGACAGACACAGACACAGACACAGAGAGACTATTACACAGTGATAATATGGACTAAGTTCAAAAGGATGGATTCTGCTCCCAAGAGACATCTATTTGCTGTCTTTCTAGTGCTGAAATAATATTACTCGTTACTGCCAGTGCCATTGCTAGTCTCTGAAAGTGAAGATGAAGCCAATCTAGAGTCAAATTTACATAGCTGCCTTTCCACAATTCTAGTATTTTTTAATTCTACAATGTATTTGCTCCAGTGACAACCAAAAAAAGGAATTTTGGAAAAGGAAGTACATTCTTTTCACGCTTTCCTTCTATATGGCTCTGGTATGACTTACAAGATAGCTTTACAGGGAGTCAACTCCTTAGCAATCCAAGCCCATCCTGACTTTACCCTTTGTCTTGTATTTCTGTATTTTCTCAGCCACTTGGGCTATTTTCTCTTGCATTATCACATTAAATCATTATGTCTTAGATTCAGTGGTGGTTTTTGGTTCTTTTCTGATTGCCAATTCATCTCTTTTCTCTTACAAATATTTTTTTTTTCAGTTCTGTAAGGATGTGCACTAACTTGTGGGTTGTGGGCATTCTCCCTATTGGTTGTATGGAACATATCTTCTTTGCACGGCATCTTGAATTTTATCCCTTCTTTTGAGGATATTGCTTAAAACTGAGCTGAAGTCATTATAAAAATGTAATGTTTGATTGAATGCTTGGTAGGCTAAAAAGTAGCTGCGCACACACATAAACACACACACACACACACACACACACACACACACACACACACACACACACACACACAACTTATTTTTGTTTTACCCTGACAAAAAGAAACAAAATCTTGAAAAATTCCAGCAAAGGCTCAAATAGACTTCTGTTTTATTGCCAATTGAACTTGTATGAGTCCTATCTAATACCTCTTTTGAAGAGACTTGAGTTGTAACATTTAATGTGACAATGAAAGAGAGAAAAATAAACGTTAAAATCAGTTTCTGAAGTGTTTGACAAAGTTAAATGTTTGTCAAACACTTCAGAAAATGATTTTAATGTAACTTTGTCAAATACTTCAGAAGTTGATTTTAACGTTTATTTTTCTCTTTCCTTGTAATTGACACCTAGATATGTTATTTGGTTTTTGTTGCCATAAACATAATGGACTTTAAATCCAGTGCTTTTGGATGGTAAATTCTTTCTCAACTAACAAAGCTGAAGGTGCTCCTCTGCACTTATCTGTCCTGGAAATGCAGTAAGCATCTGGAATCACTTCATTAGAGAAGCAGCTTTTTTTTTTTTTTTTTGAAAAGATGACATATAATGATCAACATTAGCAGGTTGCTTGTGAAAACTTGCTTTTGAGCAAAATTACAGTTTATGTTCTGATGTGCACAATTGGATTTATTTCTACTTGTATCCAAAGTTATAATTTATACCCACAGATGTAACACAAACATCACTGCTTAAGTTTAAAATTTATCTTATGAAATATTTAAAGCAAGCAAAAAGATAGGAATAAAAAATGTCCTTTCCATTCATCCTTCTAAGAATGTACATCAAAATCAGCATCTTCCTGTCACTCAATACAAATTTTTATCTAGTTTTGTAATTGACTTGACACCAGGCTTTGTTGGAATTTAAGTTTGTTTTCAATTTTTATGGGCTAGTTTTTCCTTACTTGATTTATCTTTTTGTACATTTAAAATATTTTTTACTTTAAAGTCAAACTATGTAACAAGGTATTATTAAAAACATTAGTTATAGTTTTCTTTGTTTTCCTGTGTTTCTTCTACAATGGACCAATTGTATTGGTTTTTCATTTGCTCTTCCCATTTTTTTTTTTGGCACATATAAACAAATCTGTGAAACTATTTGCAGTTTTCAATCTCCTTCCTTATACAAATGTCATTTCTACTTAATAATTTAACTTGAGCCTCACATTAGATTAAAATCTAGAGATTTTTTTTTACCTATGGCTCCATAGCACTTCATATTTAGGTTGTGCCTTAGTTTATTAACTAGCTCCCTACTTTTGGGCAACTATATTGCTTCTAATATTTTATTGCTATGAATAATCACACAATAAATAACAGTGCACATGAAACAACATAGATTTTTGAAGTAAGGAGAGTAGCAAGAGTCACTGCTGCATACTTTTTACTTTAGTGGGTAGGAAAGATTTTGAAGGATGCTGATTTCAGATCTTGCTTCTCACCATTTCGAAGTTTGTTCTCCAACTTGTCTTTTCTCATTTATTGCAACACCTATCATTCAAATTCTAAACCATAATAATAAATTTAAAAATTAAAATACAGGGGGAGGATGGGAAGGGATGGGTGGGGGAAACAAAGGAGGAGGCTACAATGCTTGATAAGAAATGTACTCATTATCCTGCCCATGTAATTGTAACTCCTCTGTACAAAAAATAAAAAAATTAAAATATACTTTTGAAAACATGTTTTGCTTATCCTGTGCTTTCACCATAAAAACAAATTATTGCATAGTATTAAGGGAAATGGATTAACTGCATAGAAAGGCTGGTTGTTACTTTCCTGTCTTTTGTTTTTTCCTCTCTTTACAGTTCTGAAATGTGTTGACCAGGTCATCCAACAGTGACTTGGCCCAGAACAAAACTTACACACTACATGCTCATAAGAACATAATGTACCAGAATGTGAAAGTAGCTCTTTATTAGGATGAATGATTGCTACTGATGTTGTTAATATTAATCTGGGCCACCTTGTGCACTGTGCATTGTTCATTTTCCTGTAAAGAAATATGTTTGGGAAACATTTAGATCTCCAGCAACTATGGCACTCAGGATAGCAGGAAGAATACAGCAGAGATGAACCAATGGGTGACCCCAGAAGGTTCTGTTGATGTGTTGTTATTGGTGGGAGTCTTTATTAAAAGGATGGCACTGCATGGTGGCCTCCTGTCTCAAAGACCAGCAGCCTCACAATACTCTTAGCACTGTCAGAAAACTGAGCCATTAGCACTGGAGAGGAAAGAAAAAGAAGAAAAACAATACTAAAAAACCAGATCAGCTCCAATGGAGAGCTGAAATGGGACACCATGATGAATGGATAAAAGCCAGGAGCCAGGACATGAACCTGGAGACATGTGGCATGGTATAATGGTATCTGAGCTGGTCCCGGCCTACATAGGGTCATGTCAGGGGGCAGGGTCACAGGGAGCTGGAGAGTTCATGATCAAAGACTGGCAGGTGCAGTAACCTATTGTCCAAATCCCTGCCCCTGTGGCACACCCATTACCTGGGAGGAGGCATTTCCCTGATTCCACCATGAAAACAAGATGTTACCAGTTAAACCCAATACCCTATTACCCACCACGTGGGCAGGATGGTGCTCATTAGATTCAGCATCCCTACTTTTGTGTCATCACTTTCTTGGTTATGTACACAGAAGGCTCTCATTTTCTTTAAATCCTTTGCCTGAATTATAATTATGTAACTTTTGATAAATATCCAAGTTCACGTCAAGTTATTTCTGATTGTTTTATGGTTTGACACAAATGGTTAAGCAGCACAGAATTTTGTATCTCAATCAAATAAGAGGAGACAGGATTTTCTCAATATCCAGTAGTGATAGGCAGGAAAAGAAGCAGAAAATCTACAGTTCCAAAACCATTCACAAAGAAAAACAAGAGAACAATTATGAGTAAGGGAGGAAGTATTAAAAAATGGACATGACCATTTGTAATAGCCCCACAAAAAATAAAATACTTAGGAATTAACTTAACCAAAGAAGTGAAGGACCTCTATGATGAAAACTTTAAAATCTTGAAAAAGGAAATCAACACAGAACTTAAAAAATGGCAAAACCTCCCATGCTCCTGGATTGGCAAGATTAACATCGTGAAAATGGCAATACTTCCCAAGGCTATCTACAAATTCAACGCGATACCTATCAAAATTCCACCCTCATTCTTCAAGGAAATAGAGGAGGCAATCCAAAAATTCATATGGAACAATAAAAGACCCCGAATAGCAAAAACGCTCCTCAACGGAAAGAACACTGCTGGAGGAATATCAATACCAAATTTCAAACTCTACTATAAAGCCATAGTAATCAAAACAGCTTGGTATTGGCATAAGAACAGACCCCAGGACCAATGGAATAGAATTGAAAACCCAGAAATGAACCTACAGACCTATAGCCATCTAATCTTCGATAAGGAAGCTAAAACAATAGAATGGAAGAAAGACAGCCTCTTCAGTAAATGGTGCTGGCAAAATTGGTTAACTACATGTAGAAAACTAAAGCTAGATCCTTATATATCACCCTGCACCAGAATCAACTCCAAATGGATCAAAGACCTTGAACTCAAAGCAGACACTCTGAAAACATTACAGGATGGAATAGGAGAAACCCTAGGTCTCCTTGGCTCAGGTCGAAATTTTCTGAATAGAGACCCGGAAGCACAACAAATCAAAGAAAGGTTGGACAAATGGGATTGCATAAGGTTGCAGAGCTTCTGCAGGGCAAATGACATAGCTGGCAAGATCAATAGAAAGCCCACCGATTGGGAGAAGATCTTTACTAGCCATACAACGGACAAGGGTCTCATATCTAAAATATACTTGGAACTCAAAAAATTAAACCACCCAACAACAAATCCTCAAAGAAACAACTGCCCAATAAATAAGTGGGCGAAAGACTTAAAGAGAAGCTTCTCTGAAGAAGAAAGAAGGATGGCCAATAGACACATGAAGAAATGTTCAACATCCCTAGCCATAAAAGAAATGCAAATCAAAACAACATTGAGATATCACCTCACTCCAGTTAGAACAGCAAAAATCAAGAACTCTAATAACAACAGATGCTGGAGGGGATGTGGACTGAAAGGAACCTTACTTCATTGTTGGTGGGAATGTAAACTTGTTCAACCACTTTGGAAAGCAGTATGGAGGTTCCTCAAAAGACTTCACATAGATCTCCCCTATGATCCAGCAATCCCACTTTTGGGCATTTACCCAAATGTTTACAAACAAGACCACACTAAAGCTACCAGCACAACTATGTTTATTGCAGCATTATTTACCATAGCTAAGATATGGAACCAACCCAGATGCCCCTCAGTAGATGAATGGATCAAGAAAATGTGGTATATATACACAATGGAATTCTATGCCTCCATCAGAAAGAATGACATTTCCCCATTTGTTAGGAAATGGAAAGGTTTGGAAAAAATTATATTAAGTGAAGTAAGCCAGGCCCAAAGAAGCATAGGTCCCATGGTTTCCCTTATTTGCAATATCTAGTATAGGTATGAGTCAAGCGGAAAAGGCCAGATAATGTGATGTTAGGAAAATGAAACCTTAAATATGTATTTTAATGTTTTCGTTTCTTTCATGCATGTGTTTCTAATGCATTTATAAGATTATTTCTTTGTTGCTTTGTATGTCCCTCCCCCACAGTGTAACCCCCGCTTTCACTATATTTGATGTTAGTATAACATGTGGAGGAGATGGGGACAAACAAGTCGTTTGAGGATTCAGGTGGACCTGTTGCAACAATGAGAAGTACAAAATGTCATGTCAAAACCAGCTTTACAATTTTGGTGTGGGGGGGGAGGGGGGTATAATTGGGTGGGGGGAGGGGGGTAAAATTGGGTGGGGGGAGGGGGGAGGCGGGGAAGGGAAGTGAAGGGTAAACAAAGGAGGAGGCTGCAATGCTTGGTAAGAAATGTATGCATTATCCTGCCCATGTAATTGTTGCCCCTCTGTACAGTATGTTCTCAAATAAAATAAAATACAATTAAAAAAAAAAATGGACATGATAACCTTACTTACACCCAAGGAGGCTTATCTGAGATTAGAAAGAATTTATGGAGAGGGATTCTGAAATCAAATTGCAAAAATTAATTTATGCCTTTGTGAAGAATTTGCCTTTGTTCTATGTCATTACTTTCATTTTTAATGGCTCATCTTTATATATGACTGTAACTGCAAAGCATCTATTTTGAATAGAGCTGAGAAGACATAGGTTCCATTCTTCCCCCTTGGTTTTTCTCTATTCCTCTCTTCTTTACTTCCTTCAACATAAACATTTTAGTTACCATATGACATGCAATGTACTATGCATTTGAGGTCTTTTCATTTTCCCTTTTTGCAAAAATATTGTAGCTTTTATCCTCAAAGCAAATATTGTCTAATCCCATCAAAAGTACACATGAAATATGCAATGTCGAAATATGTGGTACACACAGTTATTTTATTTATTTAATTGGTTTTAAGCACAGATACTATCTATGAATGTCAGTAGAGTCCAATACCAAATGTGAAGAAAATGTGTCTTGATGATAATGAGCACAGATATCACCATTCTAGAAAATGTCATGTTATCGGTGAAAGTCTTCTTTTGCATGTTTTGATATTTTTCCAAAAAATAATGTGCCTTGCAGTAGTGATTAAAAAGCATATTTGGAAATGTATTTGGCACAAAACATTGAGTTTTAGTTGAAGTTCATTATAAATAAATGATCTAATTATTTCTAGCTTTTGAGTTCCATTTCTGATAAACTTAAAACTCTGTACCCCACCATCTGTGAGATGAATAGAGAAAAAATTATATTACCTGTCGCTACAATTCTGTTTTGGCTTATAATAGCGTGCATTTTTGTGAAACATTAGTTTAGTAATTTCCCTTGGTAGTAGAACTATGAGAGGTTTTTGAAGTTCAGTTGGAAAAGAAGAAATACTGTTAATTATATTTTTCTCTTTAGAAAAATGTCTTATTTGCTTTACGTAACTGCTATAGTTCCTTGGTTATGTGCAGCCGCCAAAGCACAGGATGCTTGTAAAAAAATAAAATAAAAGGAACTGGAGTGGCAGTTAATTAATGCTTTATTTGAATTTTAAGAACTGTATCAGTGGAAAGTACATTAAATAAGAAGATGTGTTCTAAATAAATGGAAGGTGCCTGGCTTGGTCTTTTTAGATGAGAGTTAAGGATAAAACGATTCTGATATTTAGTGGAACATTTCAGTTCCATTTAAGAAATATTAACTGATGATGAACTTTACACCATGTTCAGTTTGGAGTTTTAAGAAAAAGCTAGTAAAGGCAAACTTTTTAGGCATTTTTAACCGATCAAATGTAAAAATATATATATAAAATTACCTATTCTATGCTACAGAATATGCTGGATAACAGAAAATATAGTCAGAGAACTAGATGAAGTGATATTTTCTGGATGTGAGGTTTAAAGATGTTTCTCTGAAGGGATAGGAGAATCTCATAAACTGATGTATGAAAACAAGCATCTCTGCAGAAATTGTTGGATGTATATAAACAAATCATACTATAAAATATCAGAGACAAATAAAGGCATTCAAATGAGAGCAAGAACTTGGAAAGTTTTAACCCTCTTTGCTGTCCTATGAAAATTTTATTCAAGACTCCTTTCCAATTTTATGGGTCACTAGTTGATGTTTCACCATTAATATGATGGATGTATTTATGGTTTATTAGGATAAGGAAATGCTCTTATGTTAGTAGTTTGTTTAGAGGCTACATTGGGTAAATGTTATCAAATGCATTTTATGTACCATTTGAGAATACCAGCAATTTTCCCTGCTTTCCCTGTAAATCACTTACTTTAATGGAGGTGTGTGTGTATGTGAGTGTGTGTGTGTGTGTGTGTGTGTGTGTGTGTGTGTATGCCAATCTTGAAGCTTTTTTGCTCAAGGCTAGCACACTTACACTTGAGCCCCACCTCCATTTTCAGCTTTTTTGTGGCTAATTGGAGATAAGAGTGTCACAAGCTTTCCTGCCAAGGCTGGCTTTGAACTGTGATCCTTAGCTCTCAGCCTCCTGAGCAGTTAGAATTGGAGGAATGAGCCACTGGCATTCAGCTTTAATGGAGATTTTAATGTTAAGCCAGCCTTGTATTTTTAGGATAAATCTCACATAGAAATAAGAATATACTTCAGAAGACCATTGTTTTCCATGTTGATGGAAATGAATTCATATAAGCCAGAATATGGTCAGTTTTTAAAAATGTTTTTGACATGTTTGGAAAGGTCATATACTTTCTGTAAATTGGTTAAAATGTTCTACGTATGTTTATAATATTTATTAATCACATTGGTCACATTGGTAAAATTTGTCTATCATAACTTTGAATATATTTACATCTTTTTAAAGCAATTATTATTGATTATCTTTAGTTGTACAGATAAATTAAGTAATTTTCAGATGACTAAAACTCATTAAATAGTATAAAATATGAAGTTTATGGTGCAGAAATTTCTAGAAAAACAAACCAGAAATCTGTGAAAGAAATGAAATGTTACATGGATCTTCTTTTAAAAAATAATAATGAATTAAGAAAAAAATCACATTAGAAAAGAGGATATGTGTAAGTTATTCTTCCGTCATAAAAAAATCAAAGGCTAATAAGATTGAAGAATTAATAAATGTCAGTCCAAGACTATCAATTAGAGATATCTATATAGTTGTAGCTATATTCAGAGATATGAACCAGAATTACTTGGATTCTACTTATTAGTCATGTGACCTTGGTTTAGTTATTTGATTTTTTTCTGCACTGGTTTCCTCTAGAAAATAAGTACACAGGCATTACTACCCTGTATATTATAATGAAGACTCAGAGTTAATATCATGATGCACTTAAACTGTGTCTGACATATAATGAGTATAATGAAAAATTTGACTGCTAAATACAAACAAAATCTAAAAGGCAAATAACCAACTATAAAAATTTAGGAGGTTGTTTCTACCAGTTGGAAGTTTTAAATGGGTAGTATGTGGAGCTGCAATAGTGCTAATTTTATTAGTAGGCTCATAATACTGTTCCATGTTATTAAGTGAATGTAGAACTTAGGTAGCAATAAAAATATTAACATATTTTAAAATAGCTTTGTAGGGCTGGGAAGGTGGCTGAGTGGTAGAGTGCCTTGCACACATGAGGCCCTGGGTTTGATTCCTCAGCACCACATAAGCAGAAAAAGCCAGAAGTGGTGCTATGGCTCACATGGTAGCCTTGAGCTCAAGATCTGAGGGTCAGTGCTCAGGCCCAGAGTTCAGGCCCCATGACAGACAAAAAAAAAAAAAGCTTTGTATTTCAGTTCATTGGGAATCATCAAAAGCTTGTGGGAAGAAGCTACTTTTCTTTAGTGGTCCTGTAGGAATTCAATATGTTGAATGGTTGTTTAATCTGTAGTTTTGTTGTCTCACCTTTCTGTAGTAATCTTTCCAACCATAGGTAGCTTTTTAACCTGTCCATCCTAGGGTTACATGACTGGTGGACATGTACATGCAGTAATACATTGCGAAAGTTGCCATGTTCAACAGACATGCCCAAGAGCCTCTTGACATTGGTGTAGAGTTTAGATAGAATTATCAAAAAGGAAAACTGAACTGGAAACAACCTGGAAGAGAATACTGTAGAAAGTGCACAAAATATAAATGGTGAGATACACAGAAACCACACACTGGGAACAAGACATATAAAAGCAGATTCTTTGAATGGATTGCATCAGAGAGAGAAGGGAGTTCACATTTTTCTACTTGCCCTAGACAAGTCCTTGGATGGCTTCTGTGGGGTGGAGTACACAACATGTGGCAATGTGATCATGGTATGCCCCATGTTTGTCATTGCTTGTCTACAGCCTGGTACACTAGTCACTTAAATAGAAGTCTCTACGTCTTAGGGATCAAGGTATGGAAGGCTTTGGAATCTTATGTGCAGAAATTTAAAGTCATGAAATTAGAGAACACTATTAGGTGAAACATGATTTGTCTTCGACAATTTTTTTCTCTAACATTCTATTGTGAAAAATTTCCAATGGATGGCAAAATTGAAAGAATGACTAGAGAGGATTATTTTAGAAAGGATGATTCAGTTGTTTTTTTATTTTTAATAAGTTTTTTATTGTGAAAATACTGTACAGAGGGGTTACAGTTACATGAGCAAGGTAGTGAGTACATTTCTCATTGATGCCTTCTCCTTTGTTTTTCCCCTACCATACCTTCCCTCCCACCTCCTCAACTACAAACCCCTCCACCCTCGCCTAAATTGTAAATTTCATTTTTCAACATAGTGTCTTGTGCATCTCATTGTTGCAATGGGTCCACCTGTATCCCTATTTAAACATTTTGCTTTTCACCTTCCCCTCCCCAAATTATACCAACATCAAATACAGTGAAAACAGGGGGTATACTGTGGGGGAGGGACATACAAAGCAACAAAATAAATCACATGGTACCTTATAAATATGTTAGAAACAATAGCAAGAAAGAAAAAACCACTTGTGTCCCTATCTTGGGGTTCATTTTGCTTAACATCATCTTATCTGACCTTTTCTTCTTGTCCCAGACATATACTAGTTATTGCAAATAAGGGAAACCATGGGAACTATGTTTCTTTGGGCCTAGCTTACTTCACTTAATATAATTTTTTCCAAGTCTTTCCATTTACTAACAAATGAGGCAATGCCATTCTTTCTGATGTAGGCATAGTTTTTAAATACCAAATTGGAATTAACTTTTTGTTTTACTTAGTACACTTTGACCAGCTTTGGGTGAGGCTGAATGTGGTTTGTTCTTTGATCTCTTAAACATTAAAAAAAATTAAGTGTCCATAACAGTGCCTAAGAATATAATGTTATGAAATGCAGAGAATAATTGTAGATGAAATCCTGAATTATGGCATAAAATGTTATTCAATACATTTATTCCACTGTGACTATAAACTAGCAATAAAAATGCTTCATAAAGAACAAAATAAAATCAACAAACACACCTGGTTGTTTTGAGTGTGAATATATGTTCTTTTATTCAGCAGTTCTGATGCTTTTATGAAAAAGCCTTTAGGAGATCATTATTTTAGACTTTTCTTCTTATTTGCATAGATCATACTTTCTCATTATTTTTGCTTGTGAAAATACAATTGTTGAAAGAAGCAATATGCAGGCTAACAATAAAATGGTAACTGAATTGAATGTAAAATAATGTTTTCTGATTTTCCTTTGTGGATAGATATGATTCCACTTGCAGATTTTTTGGCCCACAAAAAAGACTTTTGTATATCTCCCTAGACTGTCAATCTTCCATAGTAGTCAGTAGTTTTTAAATCAATTGAATCTTCTTTTTAAATGCATGCCTTCAGATTTTTCTCACTTTCTTTAAATAACTGTACATAGAGGTTTTAATTTAACATGTCCATTTATGTGTATAATGCATTTTGATCAATGTCACCTCTTCCATAAAAATAGCTTCTTAAATATCATAATAATAAACCATGACAAGCATCTTGATTAAAAAACAAAAAAAAATAGCAAAAAATCAACTAACTGCAGGCCATGCTGTTTTCTGTGGGCATAATATAGTTAAATCACTTTTTTTCTTGGAATATTAAGTGAGCTAAAATAATTACAGCAATATTTATTGGAAACTGTTGACATTTTAAGCTTATGAAATTGCTTTTTAAATGTGCATAGAATATAGCGTCATTGTTCCTAGGGCTACAAGCATTGAACCAAAACTAATAACTTATAGTTATACCCGATGCCATACCTGACAGATTGTGATTTTCTGAGTATGTTCTTGTTTGGACAAAGGTACTGAAACTAGAAAATATATAAATTTATGTACACACACATACACCTCAAGTTTAATTTTTAAGGAATAAAAATTTAACTTTAATTGGAAAAAAATATATTAAGTGATATAAACCAGACCCAGAGAAACCTAGGCTGAATGGGATCCTTCATTTGTAGGAGCTAGAATGTGCCTATAAAGCTGTAAGTAAACCCATTGCTATCCAAGTAGCTATAAATGAATTAATTGAAGTATGATAGACTATGGAGACCAGTAATAGTCTAATTCTTTAGAAGAACTAAGTCAAAGCCCAACAAAATAAGTACCAGGAAATGGGTACTTGCGAGAGGGGGAGGGCAAAGGAAGAGGGGTGGAAAAATGAATGGGAATATATGACAGGCTTGAGAAAAAGAAGGGACGGGGATGGGTCAAAGGAACATGAAGACATTAAAGGGATGACACAGATCAAGAGGTATTGTATACATAAATTTCTTTATTAAGTGGCATAAACATTCAATACATAACCTAAAATTAACATAAGTAAAGGAAGGTTTGGGTTGGGAGGGGCGGGTGAGAATGTTAAAAAGGGGTGATGTTGACCAAGAAAGATTGTATTCATACACTACTCTGTGAAATGGCAACTCCTTTGTACAACTACTTAAAATAAAATTATTCAAACATTTAACTTTAAGGATAAAAAGGATGAGTATGGAAAACAACTTGTAGGAAATTATGTATAAATGCATATATGTGTATGTACATGTACATATGTTTTTATTTGTGTGAAATTAAAAGTGGCTTCCAAAGTTATTGTTATTTGCCCTTTTTCCTTGCAACTCCAAAGTGCAACATGATACTTCGTAGAATTCAAAGGGGCTTTTTTGAACACTCACGAGAAAGTCAGACAGGAACTCTGAAGGCCATTATTTTTAACTATGAGCACAGAGCTCTTCTATGTATTAATCTTCTCTATCATTTTTCTTATCGCACTTACATTATCAGAGCCCAGGATAGATTTTTAATCTTTCTTTTGCTCTATATGCCAGGCAGGTGGCTGACTCTTGATCTCACAATATGTGTCATTTTCTGTGATGAGTAACTATTGAGTTTTTTTTTTCCTGAGATGTAATTGGAGATTTAGCACCTTCTTCTACAAAAGACTTTCTCAATTTAGCACTTACTTTTATCTGCGATGGAGGGCTAGGTTAAAATCTAAGGGAAATAACAGCTTTCCTCTATTGAATTTTGTTTTTGATTGGCACTTTAAGGTCCAAGATTTTTGTCTTAGTCCTTCATAATATTGTTAGCAACTGTGCCTTAGATTCTCCCTTTGTTATTCTTTACCTCAGTAACAACCCTGTAGGTACAGATTGTCTTCCATGGAATTCATATTGAAACGTTTGTTAATAAAATATGCATTTTTGTAATTAACAGATCTTTTGAAATGGATGTCTGGGAAGAATCCAGATAGTTTGCCTTTGGTTCAGACATACTGAAATCCACAAGCCTGTGTGAGTTAAAGGACATCAGAGTTCTGTATGTCCTTTCTGGACATACAGGGTCAGTCTAAAACTGTGTTTTTTGTTAAAGGTTTTTTTATTGTAAAAATACTGTACAGAAAGTTTACAGTTACATGAGCAAGGTAATGAGTACATTTTCTATCAAGCATTTTTTCCTCTTCCTTTGTTTTTCCCCTACCATCCCTTCCCTCCCACCTCCACAACTACACTTCCTCCCCCACCCCCAGGCCTAAATTGTAAAGTTCATTTTTCAACATAGTGTCTTGTACATCTTGTACATCTCATCGTTACAATGGGTCAACCTGTATCCTATTTAAACATTTTATTTTTTCCCTTCACCTCCCCAAATTAGAGAAGTATATATACAAGATACAGGGCATCGACATCACATACAGTGAAAACAGGGGTTATACTGTGGGGGAGGAACATACAAAGCAACAAAAGAAACATGGTACATTATAGATACATTAGAAACAATAGCAAGAAAAGAAAAAACCACTTTGTTTTAAGGCTCTCAAAATTGTGCTCACTGTGCTAAAATGGAGCAGAAGTTTGTACTGTTTCTGTTTGAATGATATTAAAGATCTCTTATTGGCTCTTTTAGTCCTCAGTAGGATTTTGAAAAACAATTTATTAGGAGCTAGTGTTTTATGCATTGGTGTTTCAGAAACTTAGAAAACCATTAATCCTCGATTATGCTCTCTAGGATCCCAAGGCACCAAATCAGGGAGTAGAATCTTTTCTATGGTTAGTCTTATAGATAAAATATATGCGGTCTTAAAGACCCTAGGTATTCTATAGTGGTTCTAAGGACATTTGGCGTTTATTATGTAGGTAGGCTAAAGCCTGGTTGTAGTTTTCTTGGCTTATAGGAGTTTATACAAAGGCCCTTCTCTGTGGGACTCTTGTATGGAAATCTCTTGTGGAAATCTTGGTCTCAAGATTTCCTTTTCTGGAAAGAGATAAGTTTACAAAAGGGAGTTGGCAGTTGGCATTAGAAAGTTTCATCTTTACTGCTTACGTTTGTCTTGGTTTTAGTTTTCTCTTCTTTCCCATCCCTTTTGTTTTACTGTTTAGCCTCTCATGTTTTTCTTTCTATACCAAAGACTCTTGTATGTTATTTCAAAGAGTTGTTTTGTTAATACAATTCATTTATACAAAAAGAAGTATTTCCAGTAACTTGTTCAAACCCACCAACTATGCTTCCTTCCTTCCTTCCTTCCTTCCTTATCTTGTAATTAATTGGAGAATCTCACAGACTTTCCTGCCCAGGCAGAGTTTGAATCACAATCCTCAGATCTCTGCCTCCTGAGTAGCTAGGATTACAGGCATGAGCTACCAACGCCTGTCTGCGAATTCCTTACTTTGTGTATGTACTAGGAAACAGCGTTGGTTGCAGAATGCTGTATAGCTTGTGGGGCGACAAGTTCCCTCATGCTGGCCTCTGTTTGTATTCCCAGGGGAACAAGTGTCCAAACCCAAGGCATATGTCACACTCAAACCCAGAATGCATTCGAGAGTGGAAGGAGCAAACAAAACCCTGGGCTCCACATTGGCACACATTGGCAAGGAGAGAATCGAAGGATCTATGCACTCTGCCAGCTGTTCTCACAGCTTTCAGACCCCATTCAGTAGCAGTTTGCCTCCCGTTGAAGAATTGTGCACGTTTTGTAATTTAGAAGGTCTGGACTAAGACTTTTATCCTGTTAACAAACATGTCAGGGCGCTGTATTCGGGAGCAGAGCTTGATGCTTGCAGGCCCTGCCGGACTGTTCACCTCCTTTATGGTGGTGAACCCAGCTTCCCTTTTGCCTGGAAAGCCAGGAATAAGCTTAGAACTCTACTACTTTGGTTTGCTAGGTTTCTTTGGGTTTTTCTGACATCCAGCTTCAACTTACATGATTTCCAGTGCCATTCAGTTAGAAGAGCAGACTCTTCCCATTCATGGAGCCAAAATATTCATCTCAAGTTAATTAATTAAATTGATTGATTAATCAGTTAATTATGTTTGTAGTAGCGGGGCTTGAACTCAGTCCTCACACTCTTGCCTAGTTTTTTCACTCAAGGCTGGCTCTCGCTTGAGCCACACTTCTACTTCTGAAAATAGATCTTTAATTGGCTTTCAGGATGAATTTTATGATTAGAAAGGGATGAAAGAGAAAATCAAATCTTATATGTCTTCTACCTCCCCCAACTGTATTCCTTCTAGCTGTAATCCATAATCTTAGATTGGGTCAGGTATCTTCTCTTTTTAACAACTATACAGATGTTTATAGACAGAACTAGCTCTTCTGAAAACGTAAGGAAAATATCCCTATTCTGGAAGACGTGCCTTGAGCAAAGTATCTGGAAAGAATGATTGTGTCTGTGCAGTACTGTGTGTCACATCCCCTCTGGTGTGAAGAGGTTTGCTGAAGCGTTCATCTGGCATGAACTCGCAGAGCTTTATCACCAGCTGTCACGGCCCACCCTGAAGTGACTCTTCTAAATAGGCTCAGAGAATTGACTCTCCATGATTTTCAAATACACACAACAAACGTCTCAAGTTAGCTACAGGGTATATTTCACTCTGAATATTAGGAGAGGTTAAAAACAAACTTCCATTAAAATATTCTTGAGTTCCTGAACATGGTTTAGAGATTCAGGCTGATATAACAGGCAGATTATTTAAAATAAATTCATTTCTAGCATGTTTCAGTGTCTTTCCCAGTATTTGATTCACCTGATCCCAATCCTTTCCCCCCTGTGTGTATGCATGTACATAGTGCACACGCGCGCACACACACACACTAACTCACATACAAACACTGATCATAAAGAGAGGTTTATAGGAAGAACATATAAAAATACAGATTATTCTTAATTTATGATGGAGTTACATCCTAACAAATGTATCCTAAGTTGAAAATATCCTTGGTAAAAAGTGTATGTACTGCTGGGCACTGGTGGCTCACGCCTGTAATCCTAGCTACTCAGGAGGCTAAGATCTGAGGCTTGCGGTTCGAAGCCAGCCCGGGCAAGAAAGTCCGGGAAACTCTTATCTCCAATAAACCACCAGAAAACCGGAAGTGGCGCTGTAGCTCAAGTGGTAGAGCGCTAGCCTTGAGCTAAAGTGCTGAGGGACAGCGCCCAGGCCCAGAGTTCAAGCCCCACGACCAACCAAAAAAAAAAAAAGAAAGAAAGGTATGTATTTAATACCCTGAATCTACTCACATCATAGCTTAGCAACCCAGCAGACTGTAGAGCATTGTTCAGTTGTTTCCCCCCCTCATCCCCTCCCCCTCTCTCCTTCCCCCCCATGACTGAGCAAGAGCTGAAGCTAATTAATATTGTCCAGCATGCATTAAGAATTCTGAACTGTATATTGTTAGCCTGGGAACGGATTAAAATTCAAAATTCAATGTGCAGTTTCTAGTGACTGTGTATTTTGTTTGTGATACAAAGTAAAAAATATTAGGTTGAAGCATTGGAAGTTAAGGTGAACTATAATTGCCTTATGAAATGATCTAAAGTATAAAAATTAAGAAAAAATACTGGAAAAGAAAACAACCTTATAATTACAGTCCCAATCGCTGTGGAACAGGATAGGCATCAGTGGCTTATGTCTGTTATCCTAGATCCTCAGGAAACAGAGATCTGGAGGATAGAAGTTTTAGGTCACTCTGGGAAAAATTAATGAGACTGTATCAGAAAATACCTTGGGTACAGTGATGTATACCTTTCATCCTATTTATGCTGACTGAAATTGAAGACCCCAGTTCCAGACCAGTCCAGGCAAAAAGCTCAAGAAATCCCCATCTCAACAGAAAAAGCTGGGCATGGTAGCGTGCAGCTGCCCTCTCAGGAATGATGGGAAGTGTAATAAGAGAATCATGGTCTAGTCTGGCCTGAGTGAGATTGTAGCTCGTACTTGGCTTAAGTTCGAGAGCACCTATCTAGAAAGCATGAAGCTATTTGCATTCAAATCCCTCTTCTATCAAAGTATTATTTTGAAATTTTAATAAATAATAAAATGTAGAGGAAGATGAAGAAATAATAGCACTGCAACACTGATTTATATTCTGAAAGAGTTTCATTAGGTGCCTGGCTGTAAATGTTCCAATGGTTGCTCATAATTTGTAGGTATAAGATCTACTCTTATTAGTATAGTGTAGACAGTCACTCAAATACTTCCTAAATGATAGACATAGGTGGTAATTTGTCACATAATCCACATATGATTTCTCTAAATTATACCAACCCTCTACGAGAAGCATCCTTAGTCTTTGCCTTAGTAGCAAGTATAGAGTATAATTTTTCAATCCAACTAATAGCCTATTACCTATGCTTTTGCACATTTTGTATTTGTCCATATATCTCTGAAGAGACCTTTTGAATCTCCTGCTTATCAATAAATTTTATTTATCAATAATTTTATTTATTCAGCTGTGCACTCAAATATAGTTACAGCAAACTTCACATCTGGCACTGAGTCCTGGGAGGTGGTAATAATAATCAAGGGAGTCATGCTGTTTGTACATGGCACTTACAGTTTAGTTTGGGGACATGTAAAATTTTAAAATTATTTATCATTACACAAGTAATGAAAAAGAATAATTTTAACTTGTGAGAAATGCTATCAGGGAGAAGCAAGATAATAGTAAGGAGAGTCAAGGACTAGGAATGAGACTGAGTTGGCTTATCCATGGTGAAGGAATGGGACCTGTCTTCACAAATAATACTTTCACAGTCAGCTGAAATGTAAAAATATGCTACCCTGAGATTAGTTTTCAATAACAGAAGACTAATTTATTGTCAATCAATTCATCCATCTGATACCTAGTATCAGAGAAGTATCAAGGTAGCGAGATTATGCCAGCTTTCCCTTTGAGGCATTTCAAAGTGAGAAACAAGTTGGACACTTGGCTTAGAGAATGAGAGGCTAGGCAAAGATTTATCAAATCTCTGCTTTCAAAAATAGGGATCCTAATAAATAACGGGAGTTTTAGTTGGAAGCCTAAAGGGCTAATTTCTAAGAGTGAGGGTTCACTAGTAAAAACATCATAAAACACCTCTCAAAATGATGGAGGCTTCATTTTGAACAACCTCAATGCCTGAATAAATTATGGGATCTCTCTTTACCCTGGTTGCCTGCCAAGAACAGTTGTTAATCCTTGCTGGTAGAAAAGAACAACATTCAGAGCTTTGAAAGTATTTGGCACTTAGTCCCAAAACAACTAGATATATAAAAGCTAATTGAATGAAAGTCAAGGGGGAAAAAGCCCAACCCTAGACAATAGAAAATACAGAATAATCAAATATTAGAATTACAGAATTATTAATAACAGAATAATAATAAAATAAATAACTTAGAAGATAAAATAATTGGTATGTCTTTCTTATAATTTATACAAAACTAAAAATTTTTGTAGGGAAGTAGAAGCTGTCAGAAACCTAATAGATATAATTTATAGGGATGGAAATAAAATATCCAGTCAAGAGCTCATTGCATAGTTTATCAGCAGATTAGTCAGAATAGATGAGAGAATTGGTGAACTGGACGGCAGGGCAAGAGACAATGTTCAGACTGAAGCACAGAGAAGTAAAGAAGAGGAAACACAGCAAAGAATATGACAGATGGGACATGTTAAAAACATACAACATATTTATAATTAGAGTTCCCAAAACAAAAGTATGATATGGCAGAAACTACATTTGAAGAGATATTGGTTGAGAAATAATTTTAATCACACCCAGGAAGCCCCTGCTAGTCCCAAATATGGTGAATACAAAGAAAATGGTATCAGGCATAGCTTGACTGAACTGCTGAAAAATAAAGGCAAAGAGACTGTGCTATACGAACTGGGCTGCCCATAGAGCAGCAATTAGGCTGACTTTTCAAAGTGCAAAAGGAAAATAACTTTCAATCTGTAGTTTTATACTCTAAAAACATTGTTTTATGTGTTGGAAACTGTTAGATATCCATGTTATATATTCATGTGGTGGCTTAAAATTGTATGCATTTTATATTGCTATGATGTCTGTGTGGACTGTATTACTAAATCCTTCAAAAGTTAAGGAAAAATTAAGATACTTTTCAATAAAAATTGGGAAATTTTACTAGCAGACCCAAACGAAAAAAAAAATCCTAAAAGGAATACCTTTTCTCTTTTCTCCTTTGCTACTGGGGTTTGAATTTAGGTTCTTTCACTTGCTAGTCAAGCACTGAACAACTTGAGCTACTCTGAAAATCCATTTGGTTTTTAGTTTCATTTTTTTTCTCATATGCCTTTCCATTAGCTGGGTTTACTGATCTCTTGCTATCACGCCCAGCTTGTTTTTGCGATACAGTCTGGTTCACTTTTGCTTTGGCTGACCTTTAACTGAGATCCTCTTGTCTCTGAAGCAGTTAGGATTAGAGGTAAAGGCACCATGCCTAGCCCTACAGGAATATCTTAAGTAAAGAAAATAACCAAAATAATGGAACCATGAAGCTGACAGAAATAATGAAGAACATAGGAAAGAGAAAATAAGTAAATAATTTTTGACATAGACAAATAATGCTGATTTTTTTCTTTCTCTTTTAGACTTTCTTCTGTTGCTTCTTTCTTGTCTCTGGCTCACTTTCTTTCTCTCCCTTTCTTTTTTTTCTTTCTTTTTTTTTTTTTTGTCGGTCATGGGGCCTGAACTCTGGGCTCTGTCCCTCAGCTCTTCAGCTCAAGGCGAGCGCTCTACCACTTGAGCTACAGCGCCACTTCCGGTTTTCTGGTGGTTTATTGGAGATAGGAGTCTCACGGTCTCTGCTGCCCGGGCTGGCTTTGAACCGCGATCCTCAGATCTCAGCCTCCTGAGTAGCTAGGATTACAGGCGTGAGCCACCAGCGCCAGGCTTTCTCTCCCTTTCTTTCTTCCTTTCCTCTCCCTCCCTCCCTCCTTCCCTGCCTCCCTCCCCCCATTCCTCCCTCCCTCCCTTCTTCCCCCCTCCCTCCCTCCCTTCCTTTTCTTTCATTGGTGATTGGCCCAGGACTTTGTACTTTGTTCCTTCCCTTCCCCTTCCATCTGCTAACCTCTCCCTCTGCTCTCTTCTCCCTCTGTTCTTAGTGGTACTGGGGCTTAAACTCAAGCCTCACTTTTGTGAGGCAGGTATTGTACTGCTTATCCACACCACACCCCTGCTTTTTGGTAGTAGTAGTAGTTGTCCTTGTTGTTATTTTATTTTTATTTTTATTGTGCGTGTCCTGGGGCTTGAATTTAGGGTTTAAGTGCCATCCTTGTGCCTTTTCTGGTAGTTATTTTTTACAATGCAATTTTTATTTTCTTCCCAGGTAGAAATCCACCTATTTCAGCTTTCCCATAGCTGCTGGTATGACAAGCAGGTGCCATAGCACCCACCTTCTCTCCATTGAGATGGAGACTCATAGACTTTTTCTGCCTGGACTGACCTAGGAAACCAACCCTTCTAATCTCGTCCTGACATATAGTTTAGGATAACCAGCATGTATCACTGTGTTCAGCTGTGGATTGAGAAGTAGAGAACTTTTCTGACTGGTTGGGTCAACCCTTAATCCCCCTATTCTCAGTCTCCAAGTGGCTAAGATACAAGTGTGAGCCACCTCTTCCCCCCACCCTCCCCTTCATCCTCTCTGAGTCTCACAGTATATCCCAGGCTGGCATTCGAGTGAGTTGAGGTCCTTTGCCCCCGCCTGTTGATGACAGGCATAATGTGTTCAGTCACACAGTAGACCAAAGTTTTGTTCCAGTTATTATATCTGCATTAAAAATTATCCTCAAACATAGTAGCATGCAATGATTACATTAATTTTGCTTACAATGTGGGCAACAGTTGGTGGAGATTACTTTTGTTGGGAATGGTGTAAAGAGTGCTCAGATCATTGAGCCAGGCTGTTTGGGTTGAGGCCAGGAGATGGGGGTGGCAGAGAGAGAGAGAGAGAGAGAGAGAGAGAGAGAGAGAGAGAGAGAGAGAGAGAGAGAGAGAGAGAGAGAGAGAGAGAGAGAGAGAGAGTGCACAGCCTGATGAAAGATTATTCTAGGCAGAGGAAATAGCAAGTACAAATGCCCTGAGATAAGATGTATTCAAAATATGTTCAAGAAATAATTTTAATTAATTAATTAATTAAAATTTTCATTTTAATTATTTTTAAAGAAAATTATAGGGCTGAATGAGGGACATACTGGTGGAAAAAATATTTGAGGTAGGCAGGAGAAGCAAGCAGTGAAATAGTGAAATGTTACTGTATTAGATGCTATGTGATATGCGTGTTTGAACATGCTTGCATCTATGAGCATTTCTAACATCTAAGAATCCTCAGGAAGACGAGACTACATGTTAGATTTAGGGATATTTTCTTGGTGAACATATTGTTAAAACTAAATTTATGATGGAAAGGGCTGGGCATGGTGACTAATAGCTATAATTCCAGCTAATTGCGAAGTAGAGAAATTGAAGACCTCCAGATATTCAAAGCCACCCTGGGCAAAATGTTTATTGAGATCTCCATCTCAATAAATAAGTAGATGTGATGGTACACTCTTGTAATCCAAGCTACATAGGAGACATAGGTAGGTGGATTATAGTCAAGCCTAGCCCCTGAAAACCAATAAGTAAAAGACAGGAGACCCTAACTAAAAAAAGTAACTAAAGCAACAAAAGACTGCCCATAGGGCTCTAGTGGTAGACAACCTTCGTGGCAAGTGTGAGACCCTGAGTTCAATCACCAATACTACTAACATTTGTTTAATCATGGGCATTTTGATTTTTAGAATTCAAGACTAACTTTATACAGAAGAAGGATAAGGAAAAATCAATACATAGACTATACTAGGTAAACATCCCAGCTCTTTATGTTACCAATAATATGCAGCTTTTTGTTATCATCATGTTTTGTAACTGATACTGCAATTGCAGTGGATGAGATGCTATTGGACATGCTGACCTACAACAGCTTCAAAGGTAACCTCTTATGAACACAGATTGTGGGAGAACAATGGAGCTGTACTCTTAGTAGTAACATATGCCAAATATATATATATATACACACACACACACACACACACACACACACACACACACACACACACACACACACACACACAACTAAATAAAAATTAGATCATGAAACTACGGGAGATGGCTCTCCTTCTTGCACTCACCCCTTCATCTTCATCTCACTGTTTGGAAAGACAAACTATACAGAACAAGACCTCATTGTATTCAGTGTTAAAAGGCTTGAAAATACCAGGGTAGCTCAAAAGCAAACACTGGGAACAAAAAAAAAAAAGAAGAAAGTTTCATTTCTACCAAGTTGAACTCTCTACACTTTAATTGGATTATTAAGCCCAGAGGGGGAAAAAAAGCCCTTTAGCATCTTTCAAAGATCACTGACACACTTTGCAATTGTTCTGCTCAAGCGCCTCGTCTTAATGGCTTTAATAATAAATTCAGTTTTCTGGCAGGAGATAAATTCCTTCACAAGGTTTCTTCATTCCAAATAAATAGAGAATTACTAGAGTGTCCTGATGCCATTATTTAGTTTACAAACTGAAAAAGAATGCAGTTCTAGTGTGTGGGGGTGGTGTAGCGAGGGTGAGCATGAAGTAAGCTTTCTGTCTTCTGGAGAGGCTGTGATTTGGTGGAGGGTATTCTACCTTGCCATTTATCTTCCTAGGATCTCTGTGATCCCTCCTACATAGCAAAAGAAGTCTACATAGGGTATGACCAGTGATTTCTCATATCTTACCAATGAGTCATTTTCTCCTTTGGGTTTCTATGCTTTTCGCTGTATGTTAGTAACTTGTATGGAACCTTTTACATGTATTGTTACTGTGCCTCACTAGGACAGATGCCTAAGGAGAAACAACTTGCAAGGCAGGAGGACTTAATTTGGCACACAGTTTCAGAGGATTCAGTTCTTGGTCACTTGGGTCCATGGAAAATCATTTCCTCATTTTAGCAGGCACTAATGTTGGACAGGAAGCAGAACGAGGGAATAGAGGGGAGGGGCAGGGCAAGATGTAGCCCCTAGGGGCATGCCTTCTAGTGACCTACTTTCTTCAATTGTGCAATATCCTTTAACTTTCACACGCCCGCCCCCCACCAGTCATGCCTTCATATTATGAATCCATCAAGAGGGAATCAACTCATTAGGTCAGAATCCTCATTGAATTGACTCTGGCAGCACTTCCACAGACACTTCAGTAATATATTTACTAAAATGTATCTCAGTTCAATCAAGCTGACCATTAAAATTAACCATCAAATTTAAAAAAAAAATCACAATTATTCTTTTGCCTTCTTAAGAACTGACACTGTTGTGCTCTTTGTTTTCCCTCTGTAGCATGAAAAACAGTGCCAGACATACACAAGACACCTGATACTTTTATTTGTCATAAAATGATTCATATGGGTACAATGAGTATTTAGCAGAAGTACAGATTAATTAATTGACAGAGCAAAATGCCATGACACTTTGGAAATGACTTCTTATAGACAAAAGAAGTCTGAGTCATATTATAACTGAAATCCATTACTTGCAGTGGATATGTTGACAAAAAATATCATACTGGATTATCCCACAGCAATAAAACATGTGCTATTTGATTTCCTGTCACAATTAAGGGGACTGATATGTGTAAAGCTGTTCAACTTTCATCTAACACAAGTAGTTTCAACTAATGAATAAATATATGACAGCCAATATTATTTGTTGATGTATTCCTGCCATGAGAGATCCTTTGAGCTCCAGTTAAAAATAAAAACGACAAATAGTTCAGTTATTTATAGGCATCAAACTCCTGGGTACCAATCTTCTGTATATTGATTCACCTTGCTTTATAAAGATTAAAGCCAAGACTAAATGATAAAAGATCTCACAGGAACTGTTCATATTTCCATACAAAAAATAGAAGACACCACAATCAAAATGATGACAAATGCTGATTCTTATTTGCAAAAAGCTCATTTCTTTTCTACTTAGAAGAAAAATAAAAATTTGCTTTTGATTCATTTCTCTCTGAATCTAGCCTTCCCTCTTAAATTATGTTGAGAAGAATCCAACAAAAATAAAGGGCCACTTTAAGTTTTTTCCTCAAATAAATTGAGATGGTGTGCTAGAAAACTATACAAAACAAATGATAGATGAAATATACTGAGAGGGGGGGAAAGTAGCAATATAGAGTATCTCCAAGAATGTAATTATAATGGACTGAACAGCTGCCAGAAAGCCAGAAGGAAATACAGGAGGGCACTAAATAGGAGATGCCCTTACTGCTAAATTCAATTGGATGTATATAATTTGATGCATGAACCACAGTCTATTACAGCTGAATCTAATCATAATATTTTATTATACTCTAGTCATGAGTGTGTTGAAGAGATAAAAAGTATGTTACGATTTCCTTTTATAGTCTGGTTAAAACTGCTGCTTTTATTGTTCTGTCGTTTTTATCTCAGAGAACAATTTATAGTTAAGAGATTATTCCCTGTCATTTTGGCAATGGTTAAAAGACCAGAATTTCTAGATCTTAGGGTACATGTCTTCCTCCTTGGGAACAACTGTTTTTCAGAGACATATCAATTTCTACCCTTGCCAGAAATGTGTAAGAGATTTTTTCCCCCATTATTGACACAAATCATAAGATTATGTTGGCAATTTTGTTATGTCTTTCTGGCATAGTGATGTCATGCTGTGATTTCCAGTTCACATTTTTTGCTTTAGACAGATAGCTCTTGTAGTACTGTATTTTGAATCAGGGAGAGGACATAACTGATAAAGGTGTGATAAGACCTGGGATCCGGACAGGAAAAGGCTTTAGGAGAATACGTTGAGGGTGGGAATCCGAGTAACTGTGATCCTGAGGATTGAATCCAAGGCTTCAGGCTGGCTAACTTCTCTACCACTTGTATTATAACATATCCAGTACTGCTGCTTTTACTCTTTTTTTTGTTAGGGTCTCTCACTTTTGCTTCAGTCAGCCTTCCAGGATATCTTTCTCAAGGTCCTAGGAGTCATCTTTATGATATGAAATATTTATGAAGGATAATATCCTTGCCACCATCCTGTGGAAAGGTGAGAGCCAAATTTCTAATTTTTCAGACAGATGGTTTAAGTATTTTGAGCAACTTTGCCCCTAAAGTCCTTTGACTTTATTCAACCTCATTCAACTGCTTAAAAATGTCTACTTTATTCTCAGGGAGTTTAGTTTCACTCTACTACATTAGCATTGATTGATCAAAGTTTTCGTTGTCTGCTTAACTTTATTCAAAGTAAATTTTCTTTGTTAAAAGCAGTCAAGATAATATTCAGAAGTGATTCTTTTGTATTTTTAAAGTGCTTTGTAAACACTGCCTTAATTACTTATACTATTTGTTCTTATACTATTTATTATAGGAAGTATTCAATAGTTTGAGTATATATTATTTTTTAAAAGCCATAGAGCAAATGATACTTTCATACAATAAAAATCTTTTCTTTTGAAAACATTAAACATTATGGGTATTAAATACCTTTCCTGAGTGTTCAAGGACCACACTTGCAATCCTAGCTACTCAGGTGGCTGAGCTATGGAGGACAGTGGTTCAAGAATAGCCCAGGCAGAAAAGTTTGCTAAACTTCATCTGCAAAAATAACAAGTAAAACTCAAGGCTGAAGGTATGGCTCATGTGGTAAATATGTTTTAATTGAGATGTTCACATAATGAACATAACACATGATTGTGATTCATATAAGTCTCAGGAAATTAGCAATGACTTAATGTTAAATATAATAAGGAACAAAACTGTATAATGAGTATCAAAATATAAATTACTTAGTAGCTATCTTTGATTGGCTTATTATTATATTATATGATTATATTTTATGATAATATTGTTATTGTTGTAAATATTTTTTCTCATTTTTGGAATATTAAATTCAAATTCAATTTACTTCACCAAAAATTATATCCCTGATATAATCTGTTGTTCCTATGAGTTTGACTGTGTGACAGATTTCAATGTTAGTAGAATCAGTGTCCTTCTGGTGACTGGCTTGTTTCTCTTAGCACGAAAATCTTTCAGGTTCACCTATCACTGAGCATGTGACAGCATTCTCATTGTTTTAACTTGTAATATTGGAATTTTATTGTGATTTTTCATATGTACACATAGTGAACTTCAAACAGTTTCACCCCTTCCACCATATTCCTACTCTTCCCTTTCCTCCTACTCCCTTTTTTAAAACAACATTTGTAGGTCTTATTGTGCTGCGTTGGTGTACATGGGGGGCTTACATCTTTTTCTTCCTCAGCATTCCCTCTTTTCCTTCTCCTGCTGATGCTTCCTAGACAGTTCCCTTTTCTCATGCATATCAAATTACTGTCATCCTCAACATTGTAGTTGTATACTTCACAAATCTTTGAGAACATGTGATTTTTGGCTTTAGGAGTTTGGCTTATCTCAATGTGTAGATTGCTAGGTCAATGCATTTTCTTGCAAATGACATAACTTGTGGTTGAGTAATTATACAGTATATAGTTTGCATTCATGTGTACATATATAAAATATTCTATATAATATATATATTATATAAAATATAACATATTATATAGTATATATGCATATATAATGCCATATTGTCAGTGCATATCACATTCATCAGTTGTTAGGTACCTTGCTGATTCCACAATTTGACTTTTCTGAACAAAGGTATAATAAACATGAGTATGTAGGCATCTTTTCTGCATATTGATTTATTTTCCTTTGAATATATGTCAAAGGATAGTATGGCAGGTTTATAACTTCAATCTACTTTTAGTGTTTTGAGGAACCTCCATACTGATTTCGATAGTGGTTGCAATGGTTTACAGGCCCAACAACAGTGCATGAGGCTTCCTCCCTAATCTTCACTTTTTTGTCACCAATTTTTTCTTGTTTGTTTTCTTGATCATCCTTATGACTGGGGTGAAGTGGAATCATCATGTAGTTTTGAATTGAATTTTTTCATGACTAAGGATGTTGACATTTCTTTTTGTATTTTTTATCCATTTATATTTTAAAATATTGATGATTGATACAGGCATAGGCAATTATTTTTGGAATTATATTTAGTAACAACTCTGTAAATAATGGGCAAGCAGAATTGCATCATTAGAAAGATTGTGCACATCCAAAGAAACAATCACCAGAGTCAACAACAATCTAAAGAATGGAGGATAGTCTTCAACAGTTCTTTAATGTATAAAGAATTTATGTCCAGAATGTATTAATAGCTCAGAAAATTAAATAGTTTAAGAGCAAATGATCAAATGAATACATGAACACAACAATTAAATTTTTAAAGAAAATTCTTTCAGAATGAGTGCTTTTCCTACTTGATAACAGCAATGCTCCAATGCGTGAATATTCACAAACTTTAATATTCATACTAATTATCCACCTTTAAAATTTATGCTTAACTATTTTTAAAAGAATTTTTCTAGAGTTTCTGTAAGAAAATATTGGATTTTTGGTATACTAACAGATTCATATTTGCAAGAAGAAAGATAATTTCATCCCCCAAATGAACAGTATTCATCATTTTTATTATTATATTTGCTTCTTTTTGCATTATTGTTTACACTTTACTATGTGGAGCATCACTTCTCAAGATGTCAAGGGCATAAAACATCTCTGAACTTCAGTTATATTTTAACCTTGACAAGAATTTCCCCTGAAAGTAATTAAGCCTAACTGCTGATTGCACAAAGAAGAGTTAGATCTTTCCCAGAGTCTCAGGTGGTGAGTATCTCCTTGGCATTCTTTTCCATTTCTGGGGTAACATATTTTTTAATAACCTAAGTTTTAACCAGAGTTAATTCTTCTCAACCCCCTTAGTGAGGCAGAGTTGTGGTCTAGCAGACTGACTAGTTCTTTATAAGAATTTGTTTTTCATTTTGGAATGGGCACCTCTCAATTCCTGTAGGTCTGTGGCTTGTGAAAGTGAATGAACTAACCAACACAAATAGGATACTTAATCTTCATTTGTCAAAGCTCTGGTTGTTCTGCTTCTTTGATTTACATAATGAAAAGTTAAATAAATTTCTGCTAGACTCAATTTCAATGACTTTTCTATTTTTAAATTGTGTGAATAAGGTTTTATAACTTAGCTGGTAAGAATGATAAATAGGAAGAGCAAATGTTCAGTTGAACCTGCTGTGGAATAACATTATTTACTTGTTATGTATTGTTTACCTTCTACTTTGGTACAGTAATTACTAGACTATTATAACATGACCATACATAATTTTATAATGATCACACAAACTCACGAAGTGGAAATATGTGTTTTAATTAGACACATTACTTCTTCAGAAGTTTTCTTAACAACACATGTAAAGTAAATTAGACTTAAAATAAGATTATATTCTTTCTGTCTATCAGTATATGCAGTTACTAGGCTTGTACTTGATTAAAAAAAACATGATCCCTTTTCTTTATAGCTACTTTATTCAGTGTTGTTGGGTATTTCTGACAGTATCTTAAAAACTTTACAGGCTTTTACACTTTGAAACAACTGTGTATTCTTTTTTATTTCATTGATGGGATGATTTTTTTTTTTGCTAGTCCTGGGCATTGGACTCAGGGTCTGGGTACTGTCCCTGAGCTTCTTTTTGCCCAAGGCTAGCACTATACCACTTGAGCCACAGCACCACTTTTTTTCTGTTTGTGATACTGAGAAATCGATCCCAGAGCTCCATGCATGCTAGGCAAGCACTCTATTACTGAACCACCTTCCCAGACCCAGTGGAGCTTTTTTTTTTTTTTTTTTTTTTTTTTTGAGAAACTGTCTTTTCTTTTTTGTACTTTTTTTTAATCGTAAAAATGCTGTACAGAGCAGTTACAGTTACATGAGCAAGGTAATGAGTACATTTCCTCCTCCTTTGTTTTCCCTACTATCCCTTCCTTCCTACCTCCACAACTACTTCCGCCCCCCCCCCCCCCCCCCCCCGCGAAAGTTCGTTTTCAACATATTGTTTTGTACATCTCATTGTTACAATGGGTCAACCTGGATCCTTATTTAAGCATTTTGTTTTTTCCCTTCCCCTCCCCGAATTAGAGAAGTATATATATATACACATACATACAAGATGCAGGGCACCGACATCAAATACAGTGAAAACAGGGTTTATACCATGGGGAAAAATCACATGGTATATTATAAATATGTTAGAAACAATAGCAAGAATGAAAAAAGATGTTTGTGTCCTTATCTTGGGGTTCATTTCACTTAAGATCATCTTATATGGTCATATACTGTATTTTCTTAAAAAGAACTATTTCTCCCCAGTACACTGAAATAGAATGTAGAGGAAAAACATTCAAGTCTAAGATAGTGTTCTGCCTCGTGATTTGGATCTCTTAAGGTCCTGACAGGAAACAGGGAGGCCTGGTTAGTAGAAGGAGCTGAAGGAGCAGGGGATCAGACAGAAGTTGGGTTTAGATGTTGGATTGTAGTTGTTACTAATCTGTTGTTGATAGGGAAGAACCAATGGAATAAATCAACATATATCCTTTCCTTGACTCCCTCAGATAATACTGGTGCCTCTCATTAACCAACCCAAGAAGACTCTGCAAGGCACTGTTCATCTGAAAGTACATCTAAAAGGAAAAATTCAGACAATTTACACAACACTTAGCATTTGGCCTAAATAATATCAGTTCTGAGATGGTACAGAGGTGTGACATGGCTCTCCAGCATTTCCATGAAGTACCCTAGATGAACATGGTAAGATTAACAATTTCAATGACAAATGGCTTACTGATAAATTGCCAAGCACAAGATTGGAATTATTTTAGATTGATGTCCTAAAAATAACTTAAGCATATTTACAATAGTACATATATTACTTGGGATCCTCAGTTTTCATAAACTGTCATGGAGTTTCGCACATAAACCATATTCTCTGGGCTAAATTAGAACCTCAGATTCAGAAAGAGGTAAGGTAAGTGAAATGATGTGAACACTGGCTTATGGAGATGTTACAGGCACATGTTTTATGCTATCCTCTGTACTGTACCGTTCTCAAGCTCAATAGCTTTGCTTATCATGTCTTTATCATTATGCACTGTTATGCACAAACATTATTTTGTATTGAGCCATGCATAGGTGGTGGCAGGCCTAAACTGCCTCTGGAAAAGTATGATAAAACAAAGGGGAAAACCTTAGATTGTAGAAATGCATCATTGTTAAACTCCAGAGAACTAGAGTAACACAATTACTCTTAAAATGTTGATTTAATTACTAAGTATATACCTTCCATATGTAATTTAATTTTATCACTTCAAATTAAATATTGCTTAAGAACCATTAATTTATAGTGGTAAATGAATCTTTTACTTAATTTTTATATCCTCATTATGAACAGTAGTAATAATTTGATTAGTAAATAAATTCATAAAATAAATATGAGCCAAGAAACACTTAAAGCAAGATCCAGGAGAAAATAACAAGCAACTATTGAATCTCCCTAGTTTCTTTTTCCAGACCAGGTTAATTTATCTGAATAGAAACATATCAATCATATTATTCAGACACTACGGGAAATATACATACATGCTACGTATTAAATGAATCCTTCATCTTTTTCCTATAGCAGCTAACAGTAAAAAATACTTTAAAATGTTTTTTTTATTGTGAAAATACTGTACAGAGGGGTTACAATTACATGGACAAGATAATGAGTACATTTTTTTTATCAAGCTTTAAAATGTTTTTTGAAAGTATTAGAAACTTTTATGCTTTTATGCTTTTTGATAACTATGCAAAAGAAAAACATAAATTGTTCCAAAAGGATTCTGTTTGATTAGTAAATAAATTCATAAAATAAATTAGCCTTTGTGATCTTTATTTTCTTTTGAATAGATGTCAAGTTGACACGTACAAATTATACATTCTTATAGAGGACCATGTGATATTTTGTTACATGTGAACATCCTACAGTATTCAAATCATGACTATCCTATCTCTCTCTTCAAATATGCTCTTGTGATAAGAACATTCAAAACTCTTCCAACTTCCTTGAAATACAGTATAGAATTGCTTTCTGAAGTTACTCTGTCATGTAACAGAGCACCAGAAATTCTTGATCTGGTAACATGCCAAGCAAGAGTTCTACCAGTGAGCTACACCCCCACTCCCCGGCACAAATCTTTCTCACTTCATTGATCTCCTTGCTTTCCCCAGTTTCTAGTACATTCTCACCCAAACCGTGTAAAGATTTTCTTTCCTCCACATCCTTATTAGCATTTGTCTTTTATTTTAATGTTTTAAAATGATAGCCATTGTTACTGGAATGAGATGATAGTCTTGTGGCAGTTTTGACTTGAGTTCCTTTGGTGATTCATGAAGTTGAACTACTTTTCTAATATGGCTGTTGGGTACTTATTTGTCTCTTGAGAAAGAAAATCTCTTTCAGTCTGCTAATTTTTAAAGCCAGATATCATTATTATCATGATTATTAATTATTATTAAAATGTTGTTGGAGATCCTCATGTAGTCTGGATATTAGCCTCTTTGTCAGATGTAGAGTTTGTAAATATTTTTTCCTTTTCTGTAGTTTGTCTCTTCAGTCTGTGATTTCTTCTTTTTCTGAGCAGAGGCTTTTATTTTGAGGTAATTCTGTCTATTTTTGCTTTAGTTTCCTGTGATTATGTGGTTCTATCATGAAAAGATTTGTCAATTCTTGGCAATTTTGCTCTGTAATTTCATAGTTTTAAGGCTGGTGCTTAAGTCTTTAATTCATTTCAGTTGCCTGTTGTAAACAGGAAGTATGAAGGTGGAGAAGAACAGTCCAGGTAGAGAGAAGTCAGGGAAAGGTGTTTGTTTGGAGAACGAAGTTTAAACTTTGAACAAGAGAGGATAAGTTAAAGATATTCTTAACCAGAAAAGAGAGGAGATTTTAATCTTGATTCTTCATTTTACAGTCAAGAAGTCTCATAGAGATCTTTATTGTCAGTTGTTACTACAGTATAAATTTTTACTTGGATTTATTTACTTGATCCCTGAAATGGCAGTTTTGTTTATAGAAGTGTTTTAAAATATAATCTCCTTATAGCTTATATGTCTTGATGCTTAATTTGTGTAGTATATTGTTATGCAAATATATAGTGTATAATGAGATATAGAGCAATGGACTAGAAACAGCTAGGCCACTTTATGGACTTAGTTTGGGAAGCGATGATGATCTTCCAAGATTGCCTTTATTCCAGATCCTTCTACCAACATTTTATATTTCAAAATTCCCATACAAACATATCAAAACTTATGAGGAAAGCAAGATGATTTGTGTGAAAGAAATGGTGAAAGTTTTGTTTTCTTCATAAGTATTTGGAAAATCTTGAGACTTTCAGAGCATCTCTGAGTTTTGAGGGGAATCTGTGTGAATGACTACTTCTCCATAAGTTTTGCTCTTTTGCCCATTTTTTACGTGTTGACAGTAGAAAATGGAGATCATAAAACATTTCATTAGGAAAGTTTCAAAAACCTCCCAAGTACTATTCACCTATAGAATTTTGTGGCAGATGGCCTTGGATCTTAACCTCCTACTTGAAGAACCATCCATAAAACTTCTTTTTAATGTTAGCCTTTTTCTCTGTAATTGAGCCTCCTTCCATCTTATTTTATCAGAAAAGTTATAGAGAGCTCTGAGATGGAAAGTTGAGGAAGATAAGAGAAGAGTGGTTTAGTGGGATAATTCTCTGGAGACATGCCTATAAGGAAGTGAGAATCACTCTTTAGAATATTTATCCAGTTGATGAAGTAGGCCAAATTTTCGTCTCTGCATTAGCTGGGAGCCACTTCTTAGTAGTTCTTGGACGTGAGCATTTGCAAGTAAGCAGTAGCAGTTGATACATTCATCAAACCTAGTATACTTTTCCTTACTGTACCTGCTTGCAGGATGACAAGTGTGGTAGGAGCTACCTTTGTGCTAGACCAGTAGGATAAGTTAGGGAATTCTCAAATGGAAAAGAGAAAAGACCCTAGTCTTCATAACTCTTTTATTTTACAGTTAAGGATTTTCAGAGAGATTTTCCTTGCCAAGTGACTACCCCATTGTAAATTTTTACTTGGATTTCTCTACTTGCTCTCTGAAACAGTGGCTTTGCTTATGGAAACTTTAAAAAATACACAATTTCCTTGTAACCTTATGTGCTATGATACTTAAATTTGCATAGTGGTTTGTTGCATGAAAAAATACAACTTCCAAAGAAGGAACTATAATTTAATCCAAAATTTATCATTATATACAAATATAATAATTATTCAGTGGAGTGCTGGTGGCTCATGCCTACAATCCTAGCTCTTCAACAAGCTAGGATCTAATGGGGATTCAAAGCTAATTCAAAGCCAGCCCACACAAGAAAGTCTGTGAAACTCTCATTACCAATTAACTACCAAACAAGTTGGAAGTGGAGCCTGTGGCTCAAGTGGTAGAGCATTAGTCTTGAGCAAAACATCATAGGGATGGCACATAGGCCCTTAGTTCAAACCTCAGGACTGGCACAAGAAAGAATATAAGCATTGCTTTTGGATGGTAGAATTACCAATGATTTAAATATTTTTACTTCCTTTTTTTGGTACTTTTTTATTGTAAAAAATGCTTTACAGAGGGGTTACAGTAACATGAGCAATGTAATGAGTATATTTCCTATTGAGCATTGTTGCCTCCTCCTTTGTTTTCCCCCTACCACCCCTTCCCTCCCCACCTCCACAACAACACCCCCCTCCTGCCTAAATTGTAAAGTTTGTTTTTCAACATGTGTCTTGTACATCTCATTGTTACAATGTGTCAACCTGGATCCTTATTTAAGCATTTTGTTTTTTCCCTTCCCCTCCCTGAATTAGAGAAGTGTATATAGAAGATAGGGCATTGACATCAAATACAGTGAAAACAGGGGTTATACCATGGGGAGGAACATACAAAGCAACAAAAAATCACATGTTACATTATAAATACGTTAGAAACAATAGCAAGAAAGAAAAAAGATATTTGTGTCCTTATCTTGGGGTTCATTTCTCTTAATATCATCTTATATGATCATATGTACATAGCTTTTGGCCTTTTCTGCTTGTCCTACACATATACTAGAGGCAGGAGGGGATGTGGCCAGAAGGGAACCCTACTGCATTGTTGGTGGGAGTGCAAACTTGTTCAACCAATTTGGAAAGCTGTATGGAGATTCATCAAAAGACTCCACATAGAGCTCCCTTATGACCCAGTAATCCCACTTTTGGGCATTTACCCAAACGATCACAAAGAAGGCCATACTAAGGCTACCAGCACAACTATGTTTATTGCAGCATTATTTACTGTAACTAAGATATGGAACCAACCCAGATGTCCCTCAGTACAGGAATGGATCAAGAAAATGTGGTATATAAATACAATAGAATTCTATGCCTCCATCAGAAAGAATGACGTTACCCCTATTTTTTACTTCTTAAATTAAAATGTTACTCCTCATTCCTTGCACATATATTCTTTCTATACTGGTTTATAAACAAAAATGTTTTGGGAAAATTAAATAGTTCTTTGGGATATACAATATGCCCTCACCTACACTGTTAAAATTGCTATTTGAATTTTGCTTTTTACTGTGTCTGATGATGGGTCTTACAGGAATCACTTTGTAGATTGAAAACTAATGGTTCAGAGAAGTTCAGATACATGGCCACCCAGCTTTTATGTTGGGATCTGTGCTGGAACCAGTGCATTTTCTGGACCATGCATTTCTTTTTCCTAATGATTAGTCATCACAGTAATTATTGCACTGACCACTATAACAAGTACTGACTGTCTTCACACATATGTACCTTTCTTGTGTTGTTCCACATCCAGTATAGTCAACTTCTTCCTCCTTCAAAAATTAATAGGAAAAAAGCCCATGGTTACAGCAGTCAGCCCAAAATTATTCATGCGTAGAGATTCATTAAATCCAACGGACTCCATTTTCCAAGTAAATTACTCAAATTAAAGCCCAAGGAAAGTAACTGTAAAGTTTTGCCAAGAACTGTAAGGTATGTTTCATGGCTCACCTATTAGAATATTCTGATCTTATTACATCTTGTCCATAATATATTAGCAATAGTAAAGAACTTAAGAATCTCTAATTTTAACATTTCCAGTATAAATTTTATATTACCTTAATATTTCTGATACTTATAATTTTATACTGAAATGATTTTTATATTAAAATAGTTATGTATATACATGAGAAATTTAATTAACTGTCATAGTTAGTTTTCTTTAAAGACTGTGCATAAAGGAATATTTCTCAATGAGAGCCAAAATAGTTAACCTGAAACAGCATAAAGTAAAAGGATTTCTATAAATAATTCAAAGGCATCAGTTATAATATGCCAACATAAACTTACCTTGAGTTTTAGGATTGGCGATAATACAGTAGACTATTGGACATGAAAAGAACTAGATACTTTTTCTCTGAACACAATTGGCATGAACAATTTTCTGGAGCCAGAAGTTTACAAAATGATCTAGTTTGTAGTAAATATCCTCATGACATTCAGGATAAGACTAGGAGTTCTCTGTGCTTTCTGAGGATTTCAAAGGAGAAGTTGGCCACAGGTTTATATGCAGTGGTGCAGAAACTGAGCAGATTTTCTAGCAGGACATAGAGATGGGGGAGCTTATGTAGGTGAAGGAATGATGGGAACCAGACACAAATGTGCAACTCAACTCTGGGTTCTTAATCATTCAAGTCTTGGTATAATAAGAGAAGAAGATGCAAGTTGTGAAATAAGAGCAGATAACAGAAGAGATCCCTATAACAAGGGAACTTGAACATCAGCGGATGAAGTGAGATTTAGAAGGTGGTGAAATGTTCAAGTGTATGTGAGCACATCAGTAGCATAGCTAGGTTTCTGTGACATACATTTAAAACTCAGGTATGTGGGTTATGTTAATGCTGGCAAAATTTTAGAAAGGATTTGTGTGAGGTTTAAAAATTTCAATACAATGTGTTCACTGGCCAGACAGAGAATAAGTCAATTATTATTATAATTATTATTATTGATGTTGTTATTGTTGTTTTGGTGAAACTAGGATTTGAGCTAAGCAAGTGCTCTACCACTGTGTTATGCCTTTAACCCTTTTATGTATTGCTTGTTTCTGAGATAGCATCTTCCCTCCTACCTAGGCAGCATTTGGACTGTGATCCACCTATTTGCTTTCTTCCTGCCATTTGAGAGGGAATCCTGTGAACTTTTCTTCCTGAGTAGTCTGGAATTGCAATCCTCCTAAATTTTAGTCTCCCAAATAGCTTCAGAGATCAGGAGGATTGAAGTTTGAGGCCAGCCTGGACAAAACATTAGTAAAACTCCCCTTAAGAAACTGTGCATGGCTGGGATGTAGCTCAGTGGCAAAGTGCTTGCCTAGCAAGTGCAACGTCCTGGGTTCGATCCCCAGTACCAAAAAAAAGACAAAAAATACAGTAAAAAAAAGAAACTGTGCATTGTGATTTACCATTGCATAGGAGGATTATGGTCTGTGGCCATCTGGAGCAAAAAGTAGGAAAACGTACTTTGGTTGGGAGGTGGTAGTATAGTTCAAGTAGTAGAGCTGTTGCCTAGTAAGCAAGAGGCCCTGAGTTCAAAGCTCAGGACTGCCAAAATCAAATGAACCCAACCCCCAAAACTTTAAGCCTAGTCTCTCCTTGGACACTTTGTTTAATTTCTTAAATCCTTTTGACTATAAATTTTTCATCAATAATTCAGATGTTATTGCTAGCACAGTATTTTCTTATAGTTTAAAAATATTTTTACCATCCAATGTTGTATATTCTTTCTCATTCATTATGCTGTGCATTTAGTTTGTCCCTTCTCTAAAAAGATAAACTCATATTTTATTTCCCTAGCTGTACATTTGGGATTCCAAAAAATAAAGAAAGTGGTACTTCTTAGCATCTTTGACTATAATTTGTATTATTGTCTGAATGTATATTCGCTTTTCTAACTGAAAGTATTATAAAAACCCAAGAGTAAGTTTAATGCACAAAATATTCTACATCATGAATAAAAATAAAGATAAATCTTTATGATATTTATTGACTCATAGTGCTCAGGGAAGCTCTAGAAATCATTTTGGCCAATACCCTAGGTCCAATGTGAACATGAGTATATATGCATGCATGTGTATATAAGTGTATATGCATGTATGCTTGTGCACATACATGCATGTGTGTTTGCAAGTATGTGTGCATATGTATGCAAATGTGTATTTATGTGTATGCGTGTGCATGTGAAAGAAGGCTATAAGTTTTTCCCTACAAATAATGCAACTAGTTGCTTGAGTAAGTGAAAAAAGTGGAGGCATTTAACTTGCATTCAAGTCCTATCATTTTTTTCCAAGTAAGCATTTGACAAAATGTTACCTGGAAAAAATGGATATGGGGCACCATGTAGCCTTTAACAGATGGCTGTTTTCTGACATTGTGTTTTAGAAAAGCAACATGATGACATTCTGCATTTGCTGAGCAGACAGACATTCTGCAAGATGTTAGGGCAGCTTATGTTAGACAAGATTGAAGAGCTGGGGATCCTGACTTAAATTGAAGTTGAGCATTAAAACTCCTCAAGTCACTATGTTTCATGTGTGTGCCAATACTAGGGTTTGAACTCAGGGCTTTTTACTCTTACTTGGCTTCTTCACCCAAGACTGGTATTCTACCACTTGAGCCACACCTCTACTTTTGGCTTTTTATTGGTTATTGGAGATAAAAGTCTTACAGACTTTTCTGCCAGGGAAAGCTTTCAGTCTTTGCTCTCAGCCTCTTGATTATGGGTGTGCATGACCATCAGTGCTTGGCTGTAATCAACAGCTTTTTAACCCTTCTGGAGGTGCTGCTGATGTTGGTAGACAGTTTTGATTGTCACGGTGAGGGTGACTGCTTCTGATATCTGGTTGCAGAGGTTGCAATAATGCTAACCATTCTGCAAAGTGCTGGGCAGCCCAGCAAAGAAATGATGTGTCCCAATATCACTACTGCTGAAGGGTTCATCTGATGACTGGCTGTTCCAATACTCACTGCACTCATTTCACAATGCATATGATACCATGTTTTAATGAAACATATTCTAAATATGAAAAGTGAGTGCTATCCTATATTATACAAGGAAAGAGTATTATATGTTAGGGAAATGGTGTAAGTCATATTTCTGTCTTCAAGATTTACAATAAAAACTAGCATCTGAAAGGCTCTGATAAGTTCCTAAGCATTAAGAATGTACTGACAAAAGACCCAGCCAGAGCAGCTAGTACTCAACTCAGGCCTAGGGCAAAGACAATAGGAGCCATTCAGAAGGTCACAGGAACTTGACTTGCCCAGCTCCACCCAGGGAAAAGTTGCCCTTCCCAGGCAGAGAAAGCTCCACCCCTGGAAGAGTGACTTTCTTCACTGGATAAACAGAGCCAGAGGCCATAGCTCTACACTGTGGTTTAGGCAGTAGACCTACTGCAGGAGGGGTTAAAAAATTGAAACTCAATAAACATAAATCCTGAGAATGGTCCCAGCCTGGGCTCTGTGAGTGTTCAGGAGCTAGCCCCTCAGGATAAAGCTACTGATCTCTGACAGACTTCAACCCTACCCACAACCTTAACAACAGCTCCAAGCTAGAGGAAATAGCCATCTCCCTCTTTTGTGAAACTCAAAGACGATCTCTCTCCTACTGAACTAGCCTGGGAGGAGGGTCATAAAGTTCTGGGTAATGCAGAGCTTCATTCTACCTGCTCAAGCAAACTGACTTAAGAAACCAATCAAGCCACAAGAAAACCAAACACCACAAGCAAACCAGAGACTCCACCAAGAGATCAGTTATGGACAATGGGGAGACACAAGATCCCCCCACAAAAAAATCAAAGAACTATTTTTTCAACCCTTTATATTCTACATTTACTCTGCAGTGGGACATATTTGACGAAGTGTCTGTGCACATTGAAGAGAGGCAGCTTCAAGAGATGTTGTCACTTCAATGTACAGTTCTCATTGGGGCTTAAAATCCAGCCTAAATAGCCTGCTAGGAGTATGGAAGGTGGGTTGAGTGAGGAAAGAGACTCTGGGAAGTAGAGCTCATGGTTCCTTTGCACAAAGCATGGGCCAGCTTCAAACCTATGATATCTGTATGTGCTGCCTATCAATCATCACCTTGTAATTGATTTGTTAAGGACTACTGGATCAGATGTTTGCTTTTCTTGAGTTTGTGCATCCTAGTTCATAGGACATTATTATCACAGTTATCACTTCATGAAGTAATGGGGCTGGTGTGGAAGTGTATCTGAGCCGGAAGAGAAGTGATTGGCAGTCTTCCACTCTTGTTGGGTCCTAGCAAGTTTCAGATGCTGCTTCCTTACCCTGTACATCTATTTGGACCTAATTTAATGGGACTGTGACCTACAGGTATGTTTATTGAATCATCTGAGTTTCCTTGAGAGATTCCCACTTTACATACACAGGACATTGATGAATAGCATTAGGTAGAGAGGAAAGATCTTTCTCAGAAAAATTATATACATATATTATACTTATTGTATATAATATGTGTTATGTATATATATCATACATGATTTCCTCCTGAAATGAAAGTCATCTTTTAGTCAACAGAGAGAAAAAATAGCTTATGATAGGAATTGAGTTGTTAGATATTTAATTATAGATTTCTATATAAAACATTGCATTCTGAACATGTAACCATATGACAATAGATTCCACTGACTTTGTTTTTGTGGCAAGGGGATTTCTTTTTTTGTAATTTTTTAATTGTATTGTAAAGATGCTATACAGAGGGGTTACAGTTACATGAATAAGGTAATGAGTACATTTCTTGTTGAGCATTTTTACCCACTTCTTTGTTGTTTTCCCACTATTCCTGCACTCCCCAACTCCACCCCACTGAAGTTGTAAAGTTCATATCTGACATAGTGTCTTGTGAGTATCGTTGCAATGGGTCATCCTTTGTCCTTCTTTCAGGATTTTGTTATTCCCCTTCCTTTCCATAAATCAGATAAATGTATATTCAAGATATAGGGTACCAGAATCAAAGACAGTGATTGCCAGGGATAAGTCAATAGAAAAAAGGAAAATCAAATAAAATAAAGATCTAGACATAGTATATTGGTGACAACAAGGTCAACAACCAAAAAAAAAAAAAGACCAATTGTTTCCATGTCTTGGAGTGCATTTCAATTAGCATCGTTTTGTTTGGTTATATTTATGTAGCTATTGAGCTATTACGATTCTCTGCCAGGACTATCCTAGGCATATACTAATTATTACAAATGAGGGAAACAAACCATGGAGCCTATGTTTCTTTGGGTCTGGCTTACTTCACTTATTATAATTTTTTTCCAAGTCTTTCCCCTTTCTGGCAAGGGGATTTCTACTCAGTTCAAGTACTTATTGTTCAACAAGTTAGTTCACTCATTTCATCTACATAAAGGGCTTTGCTATTTTATGGAGATAATTTGATTTTTGTGCACAGTTAAGATGTGAGTAGCAATTTTTGCACTTTTTTGTTACTAAGGTTTGCACTCAGATCCTTGCACTTGTTCAGCTTGTACTGTGGTTTGGTTTTTTTTTTTTTTTTAATTTGGACCTCCTGCTTTTTGCCTAGGCCATCCGCAGATGGTGATCCTCTTATCTATGCCTCCAATAGCTCTGGTATTATAGACATGAACTACCTGATCTGGCATGTTTACCAACATAAGATCTCACTAATATTTTGCTCTGGCTGGTCTTGATCCACTATCCTTCTGATCTTTATCTCCTGAGTAGCTGAGATTACAAGTCTGAGTCATCATTCCAAGTCCTAACTCTTCACACTTTGTTGTCTAGCTTTACCTACTTACAGATTAGTTTACTACACTAACAAAATAGACTCAGTAACTAGAATTACTCAGGAGAAAAAGTGTCTTTAAATTCAAAATTCTGTGTTATAATTTCAAGTAAACAGCATCAGTTTTATTCAAAGAACTTTATGAACAGCCTTAAGCTGTCTCATGATCCTCATGAGAAAGTTACTTCTTTATGGATGGAAAAACTGAAATAAAATGATTTCCTCATAGTCTAAGGAAATAGATGTGAAATGTGGTACTGAAAACAGGTATTGTTTCTGAGCAAAGTTCCTAAGGCTATGCTTGTATCACAGGTGTACTTACCCCCTCTCCAGCATGGAGGAGATGCCTTTAGGTCAGATGGGCTGCTTGGGGCATATGGTTCATTTCAAGGGATCTTCTTGGCTGTTGAATCTCAGCACTCAGACAATCTGACATCCTAACATGTTCTAAATGATTGACCACTTGGTGTGTCTGGCAGAGGAATTATGAAGTATCTATCATTCATTTGTCATATGAATGGCGCTTTGGGAAGGGATAGGAGCATGACTCAAATGGTTCAGTGAATGCCCAGTGAGCATGAGGACCTAAATTCAATTCCCAGTGTTTTGCTACTCTCTTTGCAGACCAAACCAAACCAACACCCACCACTTAGAGGAGACACTGAATATCATCTCAAGGTCAGTTTACACTGGACATAAGCAATTGCCGACAGAAGCATCAAGGAAAGAAGAAAACCTATAGTGAGCCACTGAAATTTAAACGTTAGATACACTCAGTGATTCACATATCCCCAAAGACAAGGCAGTTAATTAGCAGAGATAGATTTTCTGATTATAAACACAGAGGTTAATTTATTGTCATATTTTAGTGGGAGAGAATTCTAAATCCATCCATTTATCTTAAGACTTTTTATCACCATCCTCCCCAAGGACTCATGTCAGAAAAAAATGTTTGTTTCTTCATATTTAACAAATATTGTATATAGACAAAAATGGGAGAAAAACGAGCCATTAAATGCTTGAGTTACATTAATAATCATTACCAGCCGAGCCGAGCCTGACAAATGCTGACAGCAACACAGGGTTCTTCAGAATCTATGTCCTGGCTGAAATGTGCAAGTCCTGCCTCCTCTCAGAGCCTTAATGATCCTTGCATGACTAATAGGTGGTGACATCTAAGGAGCACTCACCTAAAACGGCTCATGTTCATTTAGAAAATATTCATCTGTGGCATGCTCACCAGCTAGAAATGTAGCTGAAACATCATTAACCCTTTTGCTTGGCATGAAACGTGTTGCAGGCCTTTTTGCTTTCTGATCACATCTTCTACGGCCAACCTAGGCCCATGTAGGGTAAATGAATCTATAATTCTAGCCATCATTAGAATGCAGCCTTTAAAATGGCAAGGAGCTTCTGGGAGGGCTGTGAAATATGGACCTCAGAGTACAACATAGGACAGTGTAGAATAGCCCAAACAGGATGTTTTCAAAAGTGACTGGAACACACACTTAGCGGAAAGGTGACCTGGGAGTCACTAGTCTGCTACATGGGGCTCATCCACACCAAACGATGGAAGGTGCATAGGGTTGGAGGCTTTACATAACAGCCACTAGTCACATTCAAGCTATTTTAAGATGGTGTGTGTGAGACGATACTATGGGTAGATCTTCCCATTTGCCCTCATTGATTTCACTAGGAGGAAGCCTCCTTTTACAATTTCCATGTAAGATGTGCTGAGTGCAGTTTTTCCTGTCTACCAGTCTGTATGGGACTAATATATGTGCATGTAATCTCTTTGTCTAACTACCTGATTCTGATTTTGTCTCCATCCTGCGTAGTTAAGCTCCAGGACTGCAGACAGGGTTACATACTATCAGGATTTCTCTTCAACTCCCGGAGAAGGAATTTTATAAGCTTTCTAAAAATTGTTCTCTTCTTGTCTCTACTTTTTATTTTCATGTCATGGGCCTACTCAGTTTCTGGGCTGTGTCCCTACTTGGGCCACATCTCCACTGCCAGCTTCTATGCTGCTTAATTGGAGATTAAAGTCTCACAGACTTTCCTGCCTGGTCTGGCTTTGAACACAATCCTTATATCTCAACCTCCTGAATATCTAGGATTATAGTCATGATCTACCAGTACTCAGCTCAGTGTGCGTGTGTGTGTGTGTGTGTGTGTGTGTGCGCGTGTGTGTGTGTGTGTGTGTGTGTGTGTGCAAGCGTGTCTGTGTGTATGTGTGAAAATTGGCTTAGAACACAGAGTTAGGCTCAGATGTTCATCTTCTTATTAGATGGGTTTATAAGCATGTGTCACTACATCCTACAGCACTAGCTTCTTTATTTAGCCAGTACTATTTTTCTTTTTCATTCATAGCTACTGCTCTACTACTTGAACCAACCTCTAATTTTTGCTAGTTATTTGGAGATAAGAGTTTTGTGGATTTGGCTGCTCAGCATGGCTCCAAACTTCAATTCTCAGATCTCAGACTCCACAAGTTAGGATTATAGGTATGACCCACTGGTACCAGCTTTGACCAGTTTCTTTTTGATGAGAATAATCTTTTGAAAACAGGCTACAATTTATTTTCTCAATTAATTGTTATGATATTCTTCCACTTGTTATGTTAATTCTAAAATTTCTATCTCCTGGTCCCCAGAACATTTAGATACCTGTTTAAGTGCTTACTCTTTCATGAAACCTTTCTACTCAATGTAACCTCAGTTTCTGAATCATGATACTTTTAATTTAGAATATCCATTTCCTGCACTAGTCAGTGATTTTCTTAATCCCAGAGCTTTGTAGTATGTTGGGGGCAACTTAGGAAATCAGCAAGCATTTGTTGAGCAGATGAATGAGCATGCTTTCTTTGTCTGATCACAATTATTTCTTTTTTTTTTTATGATCACAATTATTTCTAATGCTGGCCATTTACCTCCAGCTGGATCTGGATCTGAACTCAACTACTTCATGAAATTGTGATCTGTCTAAACTTTACTCCATACCAGCAACAAATTTCCCCACCCAAGTGTCCAGTTATATGCTCTGTCTCATATATAGGTAAACTGAACCCACCTAAGCGGTTTAAATTTCAGATGACCTGAGATAGTACTGTCTATCCCCAGAGCAAGCCTTGAGAAATTTGATAATAGATATGTACATATTCAGGACCAACTGATATGTTAAGAAGATGCCCATGAAATGTTCATTTTTCACTAAACATTTTTGTATTTGTATGTATGTGTTTAAAATTATGGGATTTGAAATTTTTTTCACTTTCTTTTAAAGTGTCAGCTATGGGCTGGGAAGGTGGCTCAGTGGTAGAGTGCTTGCCTTGCATGCATGAGGCCCTGGGTTCGATTCCTCAGCACCACATAAGCAGAAAAAAAGCGGGAAGTGGCTCTGTGGCTCAAATGGTAGAGCGCTAGCCTTGAGCTGAAGAGCTGAGGGACAGCGCCCAGGCCCAGAGTTCAGGCCCACGACCGGACCACCCCCCAAAAAAATACAAAAAAAATTAAAGTGCCAGCTACTTTTTATCATGGGCCTTTAGAGTTTATGAATAGTGTTCTGTATTTCAATGAAATACCCTTAGACATTGAAACTATAAATAACAATGTGTCCACCTTGTTGAGTGTCATATTTAGCTTATTAATTATTGCAGGAGAAAGTGCTGATCAGAGTTGGAGTGAAATATTCAAGAGTCAGAAGAGACAGGAGAGCTGAACACAGAAAGGTGACAGTCTGAGCCTCAAAGCCTTTAGCTACCCCTTTCTATAACTGAGACAAAAATAAAGGCAAGTGGATGAATGTGAATGAAAGCAAGATAGAGGAGCCTGTGTGCTAGATAATAAAAATACAGATTTAGTTGAAATCCTAAGAAAACTTGAAATGAGGAGAGAAGACATAAGATCAAATTGGAAAAGTAATTTAAATGCAATTATTAAAACCAGGAATTCAGTGCTGTGCATGAAGCGAGAAAGATGCAGCTGGGAGGGGGAAGACAAAGAGGTAGGGAGGAGAAATAGCCACAGAAATGAGTACTTATGGGATTCAATTCTTGATGATTTGCAGTTTGCAATTGTTGTAGAATTATGGGTTGAATAATTGGTATTAGGGATCAGCGTAAGAAAGCTTATGCAGGGAGAGTGGATCTTAACATAGGGTGCAGTTTGGGAATCACTTGAGTAGCTCTCCAAGGTACTGATGCTTGGGTATTGCACCCCCTTGCCCCCTCCACCCCCAGACCTCAGTCCCTGGGGTTCTGATTTAATCGGTTTGTTGTCTTGTGTTTCAAGTGCTCCAGCTCATTGCAATGTGCAGCTAAAATTGAAAATCATTGCTGAAGAATGACAGAACACTGATAATGGTTTAAGAAAATGCTAAGGGATATAGTTAGAATTTTGCTCCTTTTCAGGACCATAGTGGACTCCAGAGAGGCAAGTAAGCATTTATAGAGAAGGAAATAGAACTTTAGGATTAAAAGTAGCTTACAAGGAAGTCTTATCTCCTCATTCATTAACTATATACTGAAGACCCATTGTACCTCTGTCACTGAGCTGGTAAAAATTCAAGTTATAGCTACAGACCTCATGGTGTGTGTATGTATGTATGTGTGTCTATGTGTGTGAGAGACAGAGAGAGAGAGTAAGAGACAAAGAGACAGACACAGAGACAAAGAGACACAGAGACAGAAACACAGAGACAGAGAGATAGAGACAGAGATAGAGACAGAGAGAGAGATAGAGAACATTCAAAAGGAAATGGAGTTGGGTGCCAGTGTCTCATGCCTATAATTTGAGCTACTCAGGAGGCTATGATTTGAGGACAACAGTTCAAATATACCCCAGGTAGGAAAGTCTGTGAGACTCTTATTTCTAGTTAGTCATCTAAAAAGCTGGAAGTAGAGTTGTGGCTTAAGTGGTAGAGTTCTATCTTTGAGCGAAAAAAGCTCCAAGGACAACACCCAAACAGAGACAGAGAGATAGAGACAGAGATAGAGACAGAGAGAGAGATAGAGAACATTCAAAAGGAAATGGAGTTGGGTGCCAGTGTCTCATGCCTATAATTTGAGCTACTCAGGAGGCTATGATTTGAGGACAACAGTTCAAATATACCCCAGGTAGGAAAGTCTGTGAGACTCTTATTTCTAGTTAGTCATCTAAAAAGCTGGAAGTAGAGTTGTGGCTTAAGTGGTAGAGTTCTATCTTTGAGCGAAAAAAGCTCCAAGGACAACACCCAAACCCTGAGTTCAAGCCCCAGGATTGGCAGATGAAGTGAAAAAAATATAGAGAAGGAGAAGGGGAAAGAAACTACATTTTGAAAAATTGTGGATGGAGTAAAAAAGATACAATTTACTAGAATAAAATAGATGAATAATTAGCTTTATTTGGAGAGTTGAATGCCAAAGAAATCTAACTAAACAGCTTGAATTTTAATTTATTATAAGTTAAACATGAGTGAAACGGAGACACAAGTAATCCCATGTCTTCTAATACCTACAACTTAGAAGCAAGTTCAATGTTTAAGGATGAGATTATTTTCTTCATTGACCATTTCAAAAAGTTTTCCCATGGAATGATAGAAAGAAAGAATTTCTCCAAGAGCAGAGCCAAGTTCATGGAGATCAATGGATTGGTAAGCCTCTTTCTAAGAAGAGAATATGAGTCTATTTAAAGAATCTTTTATTTATATATTTTTATTGTAAAGATACTGTACAGAGGGGTTACAGTTACATGAGTAAGGTAATGAGTCCATTTCCTTTTGAGCAATTTTACCCCCTCCTTTGCTTTACACTACCATCCCTTCCTTCCCCACCTCCCCAATTCCTCCCTCTCCCCTGAAGTTGTAAAGTTCGTTTTGAACACAGTGTCTTGAACATCTCGTTGTTACAATGGGTCAACCTGTATCCTTATTTCAGCAATTTTTTATTTCCCTTCCCCTCCCCAAATTAGAAAAATGTATACACAGGCACCAGAATCAAATACAGTGAAAACAGGGGTTATACCATGGGGGAAGAACATACAAAAGAAACAAAAAAAAATCACATAGTACATTATAAATACATTTAAAAAAAAGCAAGAAAGATAAAACTTATTGTGTCCTTACTTGGGGTTCATTTCACTTAGCATCATCTTATATGGTCATATGTACATAGCTTTTGACCTTTTCTGCTTGTCCTTATTCAAAGAATCTTGACTCTCTTCAAATGGTACTTTTTCATAATCAGTCCCTTGGTCCCTCCTTCCATATTCTTTTGCCCTTTGGAGTGTTAATCACTGTTTATTCTGATCTGTACTACTATATTAATTATGATGTATGTGGCAAAGATTATCTTTTTGACTTAAAATTCTCCATATTCTGAGAAGCCACTCTCAAGTGTGAGGGAAACCAACAAGGAATGAATGAGAAGTGGAAGGATAAACAAGTGGCTAGTCCTGCACTTGGGGCAGGGGGGGATACAGTCATTAGCACCGGTGTTTCTGGGAAGTTAAGGACAGAAGGTGATCACCAAAGTGGTGGAGCAAAAACCAGACTGAAGTGGATTGAGGAAAATAGAGGCAGAACCAGTAATGTCCTTTTGGAGGAATTTGGCTCTGAAGGAGTGAATGGAAAATTTGGGGGTCGAGCGGTTGTTTCGTTTTTAGATTCATGGTTCTGCAGCACAGTTGTATAAAGATAGAACAGATGCAGTAGAGAGGAGAAAATTGCTGATGCAGAAGGGGGAGGAATTGACTAAATCAGTGAAGTCCTTGAGAAGGTGAGCGAGAAGGATGGGGTTGTGAGGAATCTGAGTGTGAGCAGAGGAGGGAAGAGGGAAAGAATGAGTTCAGATTCTTGAAGGTTTCCGTGTTTAGGGGTGAGAATAAGAAGCTGATTCTTGACTTTCTTATATTTAGAGTAAAGTAGAAAGACCTTTATGCTGGAGTGATCACTAAGTATGAATAACACAGTTCTTGGTGAGACAGAAAGTAATACTACTTAGATACATAGTAGAATTGTCAGTCAGTAGTGAGCATCTCCTTGAGGTTCACAGTTAAAAATTTTACCTGAAGTTAGGTAGGTGGGTTGAGTGATTTTTCTTTAGGAAAGTTCAGCTGCTTACACACAGGCCACAAGATTGGTAGAGTGGGAAAGGTGTCATGGAGTTGAGTGTATTTACTGAGCAGCAATAGAATATGGGGCCTGTAGTACAAAGGCTGTGTAAAGAGGAGTGAGCCCAAGAAGGGATTGATAAAAGGTAAAGAGAGGAAAAGGTGAATGGATTTGAGTTTTCACTGCACATGGAGGAATAGGGTGCCTAGGACACACGACACTGAAGTGGAAAAATGGGAGGGTTGAGACTAAGTTTTTGCAGCATTGAGGGTTTCTACTCTGTTGATGACCAGGGGGATGGCTGAGGTAGAGAGGCGGTCCTTACAGATGAAGTTGAAGAGTAGAATGTCAGTCCATCCAGAGGTTGTGAATGAGGCTAAAAATGATGAAAACTGGGAAAATGGTAAGCCATGAGATCAAGTATTAAACAAATGACTTTGAATGCGCAGGTGTTTGACAGATGCTAAAAGTCATTACAGAGATAGAGTGCTTTATCCCATGTACTCATCTACTAGTTGGCAAATCAAAAGGACTTTTTTTTCATAAGAGGTGAGAAGGAGCAGGTGATGGAGAGCAAGAATAGCAGCCATCCATTGTCCTACTGCACAGCAAGAAGACAAGTTGAGATAAACAAATAAAAGAGCTTGTCCTCAAAAGAGTTTCAGGGCTGGTGGTATCCAGACTTCCTTGCAAACATTCTGAGAAGAGGGTAAGGAGATTTGTAGCTTGCAAAAGGCACAGTGTGTGTGTGTGTGTGTGTGTGTGTGTGTGTGTGTGAGAGAGAGAGAGAGAGAGAGAGAGAGAGAGAGAGAGAGAGAGAGATAGAGAGAGAGAGAGAGAGAGAGAGAGAGAGTATACATGTGCATATGTGTGTATGTATATGTGTATAAGTGAACTGGACCAGCTTAGGAACTTTGTGGGAGAATGGAATACAGAATGGAATACATAATGGAGGAAATCTAGAGGAAAAGGCATTTAACAGCGTCTTTTTCAGTAGTCATATGTTATGTCAGCTTTCTTTCACACTGGCCTTCAACATCACTTTCCTGTCCTCCATCTCTCCGTTAGAGCTTCTCCTTTGTTCTGGAGAGAGGTTTGTCCACATCGGCATTTCTTACCTACACTAGATGTCACTATTGCTTGCGTCCTAATTTCAGTCCCTGGGCTCATTCATTGTGATTGTTCAGTGTGGATGTGATCACCCAGGGCCACCCTTTGCCTTACCCTGGCAAAGACACACACATAAGATTTAATGAGACTCTGGTGCTTATAAAACCACTGAGGTGTTAAATAGCTTAGGGTTAAACAGAGATTCTTATGTATGTATTCTAAGAAGCTGATTATTTTGCTTTTTTTTCTCTCTTGCATTTAGGAATTAAAAGACTAAATGAGAACTCAGACTGGAATACTTCACCAAAAACACATCTACTTCCTCCTGTGAAAATATGGAATCACACACTTAAATTCAGACTCACTTAATGAACTGCCTCCTCTCCCTCAGTGGTGAGCTGAAGCCTGATGTGAAATCACCCTCCATTACTTCTATCACCTTGATGGGTGGTGAGTGTATTTGTTGGCCTTGAAGTGGGGGTGGTGTTACTACATCTAGAGGCACAGCCTAGTTCTTAACATGAGACACTGCCAACAAAGGAGAGCGCAGGTGGTGATCGGTGAAGCTGGCAGAAGCTACAAGCATTGAAGTTCCCTTGTCTAGCAGAGTCAAAAGTTGCTGGTGGCTAGGGAGCCATTTTTAATTTCTTCATAGCAGAAACTAATTCAGCAAAGAAAGACTTTCAGAAAAGGGGCTGAGGGGTATGTTGCAGAAACCATTATCTTTGGTTTTTCAAAAGAAGATCCATTACTCATTAAAAGTCAGTGAAATAGCAAATATCTATTGCATAGCTACTGTGTGCCAAGTATTGCTTGAGATACAAAAACAGAAGGGATGCAAAGCTGAATTGGTCCCTGCATTGGGGGATGAAAGAGAGAGAAGTAAAAATAAAAGTTTTTTTTTTTAAACAGCCTTGCAGAAAATAAAATACAATGAAAGGAGAGTCCTCAGGTCTATCTAAGCTAGCTCCTAGCCGATAGGATATTACAAAGAGTAGGGGCAAAGATGAATTGTGCAGAAGGACTTTTGACACAGAGGTCCCACAGAAGGGGTCATGGGTAGGAGGCAGGACAGTCCAGCGTCCATGGGCAAGTACAGAGGGATTTGAATGGCCATAGTGAGGGGGAAGCTGAGGTGAAGTATGGGGCCCTTAATGGCTCTCAAGTTCAGAGCTTAGATTTTATTCTAAGTACAAAGGCAGATGTCTGTAAGGTGATTTGACTTACGTTCCAGCAGAATGTTCAGAATGCTACTAGAAAAAAGAGCTGAGGGCCAGAATGGAGAGTTGGGTGATTCATTACGAAGCCTGGGAAGCTGGTATGTGGGTCAGGTTCTGGGGAGAAAGATTTGCAGTCATTCCTTTAACAAGGGGTAGCTGTGTCTGCTCCTCCTCCTTTTCCTCCCCCTCCTTTTCCTCTTTTTGCTTTGTCAATATTTAGGTTTGAACTCAGGGCCTCAAAATCTTGCTTGGCACTTTCACCCAGGGCTGGTGCTCTACCACTTGAGCCACACTACAACTTCTAACTTTTGCTGGTTAATTGGACATAAGAGTATCTTGAACTTTTCTGCCCCGGTTGGCTTTGAACTCAGTCCTTAGATCCCAGCCTCCTGAGTAAGTAGGATTATGGGTATGAGCCACTGGCACAAGGCGCAAATGAGCAGTTTTTATAGTCTGTAACTTGGAATTTCAGAATGGGTTTTCATTAGTCAGTTATTGGCCCAAGTCAAGAAAGTGGGCTGGTGGACAGTGGAAGAGGAAGGGTATGGGAACTTAATCTTTTTTTCCTCCATAGATATAATTATTTCTTTTTTAAATTTAATTTTATTGTCAAGGTATGTACAGAGGGGTTACAGTTATATAAGTAAGGTGATGAGTACATTTCTTGTCAAACATTGTTACCCCCTCTCCCCTTTTTCTCCCACTTTCCCTCCCCCTGCATCCTTAAACAGGAGCATAATCTTTAAAAGGACGGAGGCTTCATGTTTCCCTTGTAGCTTGTTTTTATTGTCTAAATTCTGAAGTATTTTTTTATTCTAGAGAAAACTGTTAACATTGTTCTCAGGATGAATGTAAAGGTTTTTTTTTATCCACTCTCATTAAATATGATATAGACCAGAATATAACAATGCCTGCAGCCCCGCTCCCTGGGATTGCAGCATAGGGGAAAGGATGGGCTTTTTTAGTGAAATCCCTGAGGGGAAAGGAGGGAGGGATGCTAATTTGAGTTGGGCTAATCCTCCAAATATAAATTCCAATCAGCTCTAGAAAGAGTGGGAGAGATAATGGTCTGGGTGAGTATGTGTGTGTGTGTGTGTGTGTGTGTGTGTGTGTGTGTGTGTGTGTGTTTACACAACTTTCCTGTGCATCACTGATGAACTGGATGATGGGTTTTTAGCATTTAACACTCTTCAAATTATAAATCTGTGTTCACAGATTTATATTCATGCCTCAACTCATTCTCCTGGCCCTCCTTAAAGATAGGGAGGATGAGATGTTGAAATGGTTGGTCACCAGAAAATCTGCACTAGAACCCAGTTCTATCATCTTAATAGTTTTCTGTAACACATCCTGAAGTCTACACACACACACACACCACACACACACCACATACACACTGACATTTGAACTTGGGGCATCCTACTTGCTAGGCAGATGCTCTACCAGTTATGATTATTATTATTAATGTGTGATTGTGTGTCCGTACTGTTGCTTGAACTTAGAGCCTTATCACTTGGCTTTTTTGCTCAAGGCTAGTCCTCGACCACTCAAACCATACCTTTGCTTCCAGCTTTTTGCTGGTTAAATGGAGTCTCTTGCATTTTCTGTCCATGCTGTCTTTGAATTGTGAGTCTCAGATCTCAGCTTTCTGAGTAGTTAGGAGTACAACCATCAACCAGGAGTACTAGACACATTGATGTGTTTTGAAGAAGGGTCTTGCTTTTTGCCTGGGCTAACCTAGACTTCAACGTAGATTTCTTGTATCATTCCGGGTATTGCTAGGTATGACAGACACTTAGCATTATAATTAGCCATTCTTTCTGAATAGGCTGGCCTTGATCTATAATCCACCATGACCTGATTACTACTTATTTATTTATTTATTTATTTATTTATTTATTTATTTAATTGGTTGTGGTGCTTGACCTCTGGGCCTGGGCGCTGTCCCTCAGCTCTTCAGCTCAAGGCTAGCACTCTCCCTCTTGAGCCACTGCGCCACTTCTGGTTTTCTATTGGTTTATAGGAGACAAGAGTCTCAAGGACTTTCCTGCCCAGCTGGCTTTGAGCCACAATCCTCAGATCTCAGCCTCCTGAATAGCTAAGATTACAGGCATGAGCCACTGGTGCCCAGCTTTTTATTACTTAATCTTAAGTTACAGTTTTTGTTACATGGACCTGGACATCAAGAAATATTTTAGAAAGAACGAGAAATACATATTCTATTAGTTTTAAGTCAATAATTCTTGGGCACTGAAACTTTGTTGTGCTTATTACATAACATAACACAATCCCAATAATAAACCTTAATAATTCTATCTATCCCAATCTGTCTCTGAAATAATATTTTATATGGTTAATGCTTAGAGCTATGACAGGTTTTTAAATGATAGAGACAAGCATGTGGAAGTGTGCATTTATTTCCATGAAATAGTCTCCTTTTTTTTTTGTGCACCAAACAAAACACTAGTTTGGCACCCATAGGAACTTTACAACAAGGAAGCCCTCCCTGTGTGAGTCACAGTTCTTTGTTGCAAGTATCTGATGCTGACTCTCATTAACGGTAGCAAAAGAGAGATTTTCTGGCAGTATATCAGAAAGCTCCCTTGTTTATTGAGAAATCTAGAGACCCTGCTGCAGACAAGCTAGTGAGGCTGGCAAATTCAGCAGCAAGAGCCAGAATCAAGGTCAAGCTGCAGGAACAGCCCATTAAGGATACTCTTTCAGGGTCCCTGCTGCCACCA